>NC_056739.1:343220930-343526782 GCF_019279795.1 Protopterus annectens
CCCAGGGCCCCCCTCTTATATCTTTATTCACCACTTCTAAGACAAAAAAATAAAACACTGCATCCACACATTTCCTTTTATGTCTATAAAGGGCATTGTTGCTACAACAAGTTCTAATATCATAGTTGTGCTCATATATATGGTTTTTCAGCCTCCGTTCAGATTTGCCCACATAAAAAGCATCACAAATTTTGCACAAGTTCAAATATACTATTCCACTTGTTTGGCAGTTTGCAAACTTGGAGCTCCTTATCAGTATGTCCCTACTCTGAATATATACTGTATCCTTAGCACAAATATAGGGGCATTGCGGGCAACTTCCACATTTAAACGTTCCTATTTTGCCCTTCTTATTAATTTGCCCCCTCCCCTTTGTCTCAAAATAATTTTTAAGATTCTTACCCTTCCTATATGTACACTTCAGTGGGTGTTCAAATAGACAGTCCAAGTCCGACAATTCACTAAACTTCTGCCATTCATTTTGTATTAAATTAGTGATAAATTTAGCTTCTCCATTATAGTCAATAACTAAATTATTCCTACCATCAAAATCTTCTACCTGCCCCAATACCTTTTATTGTTCCTCCTTCCCTAGAATCGGGTAATACTTTTCCTGTCTA
Organism: Protopterus annectens; assembly: GCF_019279795.1. Lineage (NCBI taxonomy): Eukaryota > Metazoa > Chordata > Ceratodontiformes > Protopteridae > Protopterus > Protopterus annectens. The sequence goes on from NC_056739.1 coordinate 343,221,551, forward strand.
CCACTCACAACTTCATTTTCCACTTCCTTTATTAAGGCCTCGGGGTAGCCTCTCTCTAGAAACATTTTGTGCAATTTATCACATTCCTCTTTAAAATCTTTATTCCTAGAGGACATTCTGCTACCCCTGACATATTGTCCCTTAATTATTCCTTTTTTATGATGGTGTGGGTGAGCACAGGCATATTGTGTGTGAGAACTACTCAGGCCTCTACCACTTTACCCTACAGCCACTACAATCTGTGGGTCCCTGTGCTATGGCAAAACCACACACCACAGCCACATGGGTGAATACATATTGCACCTGTCCATCTGCAACGTGGGTACTCACTGTTCCACACCAGAGGTAGACCACCATTGTTGATATCTGACCATACCTACCTTTCCCTGGACATCCATATCTCATCTCCACCCCCAGGCAAGGTTGTCACTGCACACAAACTGTGTTTAGCACAAGCAGACTCTACACTTGTCTAGACTGGGGTGGATGACTTCAGAGGACCCATGCTGGAGGACTATACTGGCCACTCAGCATAATCCTTGACAATTGCATCCGATGAGCATGTGTACAGTTTGCATTGGACATGCTATCCCACATATACCCATGACTGCTCCACAACAAGACACCTGTCAGCTGTACACCAGCCATATATGCGCTGTTCAGCAGACAGAGTGACCTAATACATTGCAGAGCTGTAGATCACAGACGGAGGACATCTGTGGACAGTTCCAGCACGGCACTTCATTCACACATACACATTACAACACAGTGTTGACAGTGGAATCATCCAGAGAATGCAGATAGGGCTCCCCGCAGTCTGTTTTTGACAGACACCTACTGTCAGAGATCCTCAGCAACCCTCCCACAGCACACACCGACAACATGGCTGTGGCTTAGCACATTCAATCCCTGAGACCTCCACGGTGCCCCTGCTTGACAGAGGCACAGCTCACTAGCCTCATATGTTGCCTTCTGTGACCTACTTTACAGTGGCACAGTAGCCTACTATCCTGGGGATGCAGATGCCAAGCACACTCTGGCTGAGCTGTCATTCCCTGGGGCAAGAAGCCTAGTATTGACCTCTACACCCATATGTTCAGTTGTAGGATGCACAATATTTGTTGTGCTGTTCTACTGTTTGCAGGTCTTTATTGCCATAGCATTCCCTGTTCCTATGACCAACTTGTGTATCTGTGGCAGATGTTTGCATATGACGGCGATCCACTATATCACTTATGTGTCTGTGGTCATTTACTGTGTGCACTGGGCTGATTGCTGTGTTGTGGTTGGTTCCTGGACTGACACGTACAAATACCAGATATGTGTGGCCAACTGCTAAATGCAGATATAGCCTAAGTGTATGAACATGCCCAGTTCAGCCTTTCCATGGCATGTTGTCTGACATATGCCTCATTTATCAAAGTTTGCGAGCATGCCCAGTGTGAGCTTTCCATATACCAACAAGGATGAAAAACCAACTGAATGAAGACCAGGAAAACGTAGGTCCAACCGACAAGTTTATTCAAACCAAACTGCACAACCGGCTCACCAATGACCTAGGTTTCGTCAGGATACAATGACTTCCTCAGATTGGTAGAACCGTTATATAATGCAGTCAATTAAAACAATAAAAATCAATTAAAAATCAATTAAAAACAATAAACTAATAAACCAGCAAACCTCTGTGTACTTGGTAGAACCGTTATATAATGCAATCAATTAAAACAATAAAAATCAATTAAAAATCAATTAAAAACAATAAACTAATAAACCAGCAAACCTCTGTGTACTTGTATTTTTTTGTCCTGTGCTTGATTTAACAATCATTATCACTATTGCCATTTACTGTTCGTCTATATTTAGTGTTTTTTCATTTAAATTGTATAGGATTTAATACATGTATTGGCGTTTTAAGTCAAGTACACAGAGGTTTGAATAAACTTGTCGGTTGGACCTATGTTTTCCTGGTCTTCATTCAATGAGCTTTCCATATGTTGCACTCTGAAGTCCACCACATATTTGGGTGTGTGTGACCTTCGACAATATCGCATGTTTATGATTGTGTGTTGGGTGTCATGTTGTGTACTAACTGGCCAACTGCTTCATGTCTGCCACAACAGGGATTATACTGTGCCTGCAGGAATTGCATGGGATACTTTTCAGACAGTTCTGAACATACTTTCATAATGACCTAACACTGTAGTACCGTATAGTGTACTGGTTCGGTACTTTCACTGTGGTGGACAGTATCCTGGGCTTTAGTCCTATGACTGCTTGACATCTTCATAGTGAGCACAACAGACTGTGTAGGGGCCAGTTGTGCACATATGACCATGTTGCAATATGTTCAGATATGGACTACCTACACCAGGCTCGGCCAACATTGCTAGTGTATTCCACAACATGGGTGGACATTGGCAAACACTAGCGATGTTCCGTAGGCAATTTCTGATGCTAGTCACAGGGTGTGTTTGTCATTCAACACACATTGTAACTGGAGTTTGCCATTACATATGTCATGGTTGGTATACTGTGCCTCCGTCTACCTCTGACATAACAGTGATACCCAGGGAAGCCTACCATCTCCCATACACTCATCAGGATGCCTCTTGAGGGGTGTCGATATGTGGCTCTCTGGCTGACCTGTACCAGGGGTTTACTGAAGTGTGGGGGTGCCTTCTGTGTTATGGATCATTCTGTACAGCTTGTCCTATGTATGTCAGTGCTGGGGTTCAGGTCTCTCATGTGCATAGCTCACTGCCATTCAGATTGTACAAGGTGCAACATGTTCATTCATTCCAGGTTGGACATGGCTTCATACATCAGGCACAGCTTTCCTGTAGCTGGGAAGGATGGCGGTGTGTGGGGCTGCAGTTTGTTTACTCAGGCAACACATGCATCTGTTCATGCTCTTTGCTACCCCTGGTGGGGTACTGTTGTGGACTTTACAGTTGATGGAGGTGTCTGCTGCAGTATATCCCACAGGGGCTATTGTAGTCAGTTGTGATGCTGATGGAGGATGGCTGCAGAGCCACAGTGAGTTCCCCTTATCTACATCTGCCACCCTTCATGTTTGGGAGGGTATATGGTACATGTTTCTGTGAACACTACAGCCACATGCTTGTCCAGTGCAGGATATTTATCACCTTTTGTACCCAGATTTCACATTACATGTTAGGTACCTCATGGGTTAACACCTGTGTGGTAATTTGTGGCCACTTGCTGTATATCCACGGTGGTTGTCTATACACAGTTCTGCAATTAGCTTGCTGACATGGCTATGGCTACAGTTGTCTGTTTGTAGCTGGCCCTTTTTTGGGTTGCTTGTGTCAGCTGGAGGTCGGATATGGTGGGCTGTCTGTACTCCTCTGCATACATGCTCAGTCACAGTCCTTCCATGTTGGCCTATACCTATGGTACATGTATACAGAATGGGGGTGGGGGGGCAAGGCCAGGCCTTGTGGGATGCCACTCATATCCGCTTTGTAGTCTGACATGGATGCAGCATGTCTGACCATGTCAGTTCTGTCCTTGGTCTGCTTTGCAACCCCTCTACTGACATAGGGGTGTATATTTAAGCTGGTGAACATATCCATACTGAACACGTACGGTATTGTCTAGAAGCATGTGCACGGTCCAGCTACGCTGTGTGGACCACATAGCCCTCGTCAATGACCTTAATGACTGCTTCAAATGGGTCAGACATGTTTAGGGGCTGGTTCTGCAGTTACAACAGCCACAGTGTGTAGGGTCCAGTATCAGTGGGTCCACATTAGCCTTCTGTCTGCGGTACATACTGATCCTTTCCATAGCTGTGCAGAACAAGCTTGTCAGGATCCTGGGGTGGTAGTTTGGAGTATCCATTCAGGCAACACCTTTGTTGTGATGGGCCACTGTTGTTGTACACTGCTCTTTGGGTACATATCCTGTGGTAAGGCTGACATTGGCCAGTAGTGTGATTTGGCATTCCATTATTCTTGGGGTCCATGTTGGCCTCAGCACAGGACACCATCACATACCTTTGCTGCTGTGTGTTCTGCTTTGCAGATGATGGCTGTTACCTCAGCATCTGCAATGTCAGGGGACCATCTGCTGGGATAGGTATTTTGCACTCGGGGGGGGGGGGTGTTTGCACTTCACCTGACAGGTTGTATGTTAGCAATATGTGTGTGTGTTCGGTATGTTATTTGTAATATCTGTGTGATTCGGAGCATATCTGTGGATGCCCAACATGGTTCCTACCATCAGTTGGGTAAGCCTTGTGATTATCCTTAGTGTTCTGTATGTTTTGTATCTTTATAGGTTCATGGGTTCATAGTAGGCTAGACACTAGACACGCTAGGCCATTAGTAAGCCTAGCTAGAGTGTGTGTGTCTTTCGCCACCCCTTGCTATGTTCAATTATGGCCATTTATGAGGTTCTTCACTGTGCCTCTGTCTGGTCGTGACACAGTGGGGACCCCCAGTATACATGTACGGTCATCCATCCACTTGGCAATATTCCTGTTGAGGGGTGTCAGTGAGGGGCTCTGCCTACCATGGATTGGGATCCTGTTTCTGGGTGTGGGGAGCCTATGGGTTATGTATCTGTCCCTCCAGCACATCTTATTTCATTATGTGTTGAGGTTGACATCTGTGACTCTCACAGCTCCAATGGCTTTGATTTCCTGTGGTGTAGCATGTCCATTACTCCTGTGTTGGACATGGCCTTGTACAACAGACATACAATGCCTCTGTGTAGGCAGTGTGTGACTGCAGTCAGCTGGGGTGTCTACAGCCAGGCAGCATATGACATATATTTCACACCCTTTATCCTGTTGGTGGGGTAACTATGAGGTCTTCCGAACTGCTGCAGGTGTCACGTACAGTACATCCCATATGAGTCACTGTACTAGATTATGGGTCTGATAAGGGAACAGTACAGCGGCACAGTGACCTCTGTTGATGTTGATATCAATCCTTTCATGATACGGTGTCCAGTATCAACAGTCTTCATAGCCACATTGGCATTGTGGCTGTCACATGACAGGTTAATGTCGACCTGTGTCCCTAGGTCCCTGATTACTCCTTGCATACATAATGGTTTGACACCTATGTGGTACTTTGTGTGTACCTTGTCTAGTATTTGGTGGGACATTCATACTGTCCAGTGTCTTCGGATGTCTGGGTGGAGTTCTTGTGTGTGAGAGTGTGGTCTGTCGCATGCTACAGACTGTACAGCAGTTTTGACTACAGTTATGTGCACATGGGTAGTGTCCGCTGCTTTGTGCATTGTAAGTTACCTGGCAATATGGGTGTCTGTGCTGCATATGGGTACTCCCCCTCCTTTGATGTCTTGGTGCAGGTGTTGGGGCCATAACACATGATTTGTGGTATAACCTAGTAGTGCTGGTGTGCTATCACTAGGCTTGCAGCAGGCTTCTGTCACTGGACAGACATCAATGTTCTCCATAATGGGAAGTGCCTCAGGGGCATGCATATTGCAGTTTACACATCTGACATTGGTCAGCATTACCCTTATGTTTCCTACCACTTATGTTTTCTAGGGTGGTGGGTAGTCTTTTTGGCCTTGCCTACATACGGCTCTATGGAGGCGGCAAAGGCCTTATCCAGTATCCAGACGCAAATGGGTAACAGCTGACAGCCATCCCTGTAACAGCAGCATGGCTTGTCATGCTTGACATCTCAAGCAGACAGACATTAGACCCTCTTGTACTGACACCTGTAACTGTGCCAGCTGTTAAACATGAGCATTCTGTGTTTGTACTGTGCCATCATTCTTGGTGAGGGTTGGATGCTGCACACAGCCAGTGTCATCCCACCCTGGGGTACATACTCGGAGGGACCATCCATGTCTCATTTGATGTTGACCAGGGAGGTACATCTCAGGTAATTCACACCAACATGGACATTGAGTGCATCATATTTCTGCTTGTTTTGGGGTGACCTGCGTACTTGTGTTGTGTGGCATTTTGTGCCAGCCTACAAGCAGCTTACTCTAACCTTTCCCTTGTTCAGTCTGGTGAGTGGGACAGCTGTGTGTCTGCCTATACAGACACCTATTACAACTGTATCAGGCATGTTGTTTCTCCTTCGGGCCTGTGACTGTTTGGCACACCAGCTTTGCATACTATTTGTTGCATGTGCTATGTTTGAAGGTTGTGGTTGCTTGTGATCTACTTTGGAGGCTTCTGTTGGTGTGGTGTGTTTGTAATTAAGGCCTCCGGGAATATTTGTCTGTGTTTATGTGTTTGGTTTACAGTTGTGGTAGGTCTATGTGGGACTGGGTTTGTGGTGTATGTGGTTACCTTCTCCTCCTGACTAGTGTTGACAGTACTGAGTTGTTGGAGCTCAACCTCTGGTTTGCATACATGGATGCATCTATCACATATGTTTGTATTTATTGGGGGGTGTTGTGGTTGTCTGTGTACTTGGCACTGGCGTCACATTGCCTCTGGGTTCACAGATTATACTTGTTTTGGCTGGACTTAGTGGATTGTATGTGTGGACATATGTTGTTGCCATACTACTGGTCGGTGATTACTTCCCTTTTTATGTTTGCTCTATCATGTGGTAACTTCCTCATTCTCTTGCATGGTTTGGTAATGGCTGGAGGCCAGCATGCCAGATGCCTGCGTGTATGGCATTGTGTGTTGTTGTTATTTGTGATTGCATACTCCAAGCATTCCTGGCTGTGTTCATAGAATGCCTGTATAACATGTTCTGTGGTGTGTCCCATATTCTGCACTTGCACAGGGCCTTTTGTGGATTCAACATCGGTTTTGAGGGCTGCAACCTATACTTTACACATGTTTTTCACTGTGGTATTCTGGCCAGGGACTGGGGTCAGGGCGTGTATATCCAGTGTGATTACTCTATGGTCTGGTCTTACCAGTGAGGGGTACACTTCTCATCTTGCCATCCAGTACACATGTTGCTGATTATCACATCCAGTATGCTTACCCCTCTTGTGGGAGTAGTACATTGTTCCTGGGCATTTTGGTTTGTAGAATCTGGGTAATTTTCTCCTACTGTGTTGGTGCTAGTACAATGCTACCGGTGTATGTCTGGGTATTTTCAGTCAAGCAATATAATGTGGTTTGGGGGGCTTGATATATTCATGTATTCCGACATAGGCCAGGTGCTGTTCCTGGTATTAGGACAGTAGTCTGCAGCAGGCTATATACTGTGAGACAGTTTTAGCCATTGGTATTTGACCATGGCTATTCTATGCTGCTTCTTGTTGTGGTACCAACATGGGGATGTGGTTATCCTTGCCATTTCTTGCTAGTCACCCTCCTTTTGTAACTTGTTCCATGTTTTGCGGCTGTACAGCACAGTATGAGGTGTGACCTGGTAGTGTTAGGGTGCTGATGTGAGCCTTGCCCAGTTCTCTATTACAGGAGTGGTATCTACATTCTCCTTACTGTGTGTGTTTACACTGCACACATCTTGCTGTTTATACATCTGTCATGGGGTAGTATTACATCTAGGTTCCTATCCCTTGTAGAACCTATGAAGGTGGGTTTGTGTTTTGAGACTTACCTATTCAGGGCATGCTGTGGGTACTGACAGCCTTTGCCGGTATCCATGGGGCATGGCATGATAGGTGCACGCCACCCCTAGCAGGTGGTGCATCATGTCAAGCTCCGCATATCTTCCCAGCCTGTAACACATTGGCTCCCCTTTGACTGACTGCATTACTTCAGCCAATTATTGTACTTGATCTTCTTGTCTTCTTAGTGTGGCATCATGCTTGGTGAGGGTGAGATGTTAGGCAGAGTCTTCGTGTTTGCATATACTAGATGGTGTTACATTGCTTAACACATGGCAATCATGCCTCAGGTGGTGCTGCAGGACTGCCTCTGTCGGATGCACATACTACACTCCCTGTACATGTTTGAGAGCAGGTTGTGTCATGTTAGGCATCCCTGTTACTATATCAGTGAGTCAGAGAGGGGTATCATTCCCAGGGTTCCTACTGAGACAGTGTATGTGCTATGTGTTGCCTCTTTGCCAAGGCCAGGGCATACTGGGCATGCCTCCTTCTACCTACTGGGGCAGGCTCAGGTTGTTCCTCCTCTGAGTCACGCTCTGCCTGTGATGGCCTTGGCAATGGTGGGGGGCTGTTTGGCCCGGCCCTATGCTGGTCCTGCTGCAGCTGTTTTCGCAAGATCATATTATGTAGCATAGCACATACCATGACAATTTGGGTACATGTAGTTGGTGTGCATTGCAAGGCTCCACCAGATGTGTCCAGACACTGGAACTGTGACTTGAGCAGCCCAAACACACGCTCTATTACATTACGTGTTTGTGCGTGTGCCTCATTATGGCGTTCCTGTTCAGGTGTGTGTGCATTTCTGATGGGTGTCATCAGCCACGGCTCCAGTGCATAACCTGCATCCCCCACTAGGTGTCCATGTGGGATGTCCCCATTGGCAAATGTCTGGTACAGCTGCATCAAATGCCAGATGTGGGAATCGTGATAACTCCCAAGGCAGCCAGCACACACATTCATTATTATGCCCTGGGCATCACACACGACCTGACAGTTGATGGAGGGGAAGCCCTTGTGGTTAATGTAGGCCCTACCCTGCTCACCGGCTGGTGCTTTGATGCGTATGTGCGTGCAGTCTATTGCACCCAGCACCTCAGGGTATTCCGCTATTTGCTGGAAGAGACGCATATTGCTGGCCAATACCTCATGGGCATTGGGGAAATATACATGATCACCGACATGGGCTGACATGGCATCCAGGAACTGGTGTAGTACCCTGGAGGCTGATGCCTGTGATATCCCCATCATATCGCCAGTTGGTCTCTGGAAGGTACCTTTTGCTAGTATTCTTAGGCCAACACATACCTTGGTTTCCACTGGGATGGGTTCCCCTCTGTTGGTTCTGTGTGTGAGGCATGGCCTGCACAGCTCAACAATTTGCTGCAGGAGCTCTCTGTCCACTCTATAGTGCTCTACTGTCTCCAGCTCATGTAACCCATGGTAGGTGACCCTGGGCCTGTACACTCTTCTCCGTCTCCTCACTGTGGGTTGTCTGGCACCATCTGCATTGTCACCACCCTCAGAAAGTCGCCTATGTTTCATTATGACAGCTATGGCAGCCCCTAACATTTCTGCTCTGAGTTCAGCTTTTTCAGTTTTCACTTCTATTAGCTTACTCCTGTCTTACAGTGTCTCTTAATGGAAACATCCTGTACTACTGTTTGCAGAGTTTTAAGTGCTGGGCTGGGCTACTATTCTGCCTGTGTAATTGCCTGCTTCTAATTGTTTTCACCTGCTAGCTTCAGCAGTTATCCCTGCTAGCTTCCTATTAATTCTGTTGCTTCCTTTTTCCTCTCTGTTTCCTCAGGGGGGAGCAATGTGCATACTATCAGAAACACGCTCACAGTGGCTTACACGCGCGCACACGTGCTTACACGGTTCAAAATCTACTTATTTGGGTTAAAACGCATGTACACTCACGCAAACACTGTTACACGTCTGCCAACAGCCTCCAACATACTCAGCCTGCCCTACACGTGTGCACACCAGCGCAAACAGTGTTAAACATCTCCCAACATGCTTCCACATGCTCAGACTGCCTTACACGTGCGCACACTGTCCTACTCGCGCTTCATGGTGCGCACACGTGCGCATGCGCGCCCAGCAATAAACTTTGGTGTAAGTAACAGTGTACACCTTCCATTTCTTGACTTTCCATGACTTATCTAGTGGCACACCTCTTTCCATGATCTGTGCCTGTCATCTGTCATGTTACGCTGGCCTCTAATGAACTGCATTTCTTTCTACCATTCCCCCCTGTGATGTCACCTATCTCCTACTCTATTCCTCCCCCTTATGTATCTCTTACACTACTCAGACTGTGATAATTTGCTATGTGACTGTGAGATTCAGTATCCGAACCCTCATTTACATGAGATTGCCTACTGATGCTTAGTTACATGTCTTAGACTCAGCTTCCCCCCTTAGCAACCACTACACGGTGGCCATGTTGGTTTTGTTCTGCCGGTCCCTGCATTGTCATTCCATGTATTGCATGAAACCCACATTTGTGGGTTTATAACCTTCTTTTTTATGTTTTTATACAGCGCAGCCCATTTGTGCGGGGCTGCGCTGGGTTTAAACATCGGCGATCGCCAAAAAAATATATATAATTTTATCATTTTGGCATCAGGTTGTATTGCCAATGGCCACATATTTGGCCATTGGCATGCTGCCTGAGTCATATGCAACCTTTTTTTGGAGCTGACATTGCTCTGTTGTGGAATTTGCAGAAATGTACTCAGTTGTCAACTGAGTACATTTCTGCAGCTAAAACGTCTCCTACACGGACTGGTTTCTGCTTCGTGGATCGCTAATATACCTCATTTGCATACCTTTCGGATGCAAGTGAGGTATTTAGCATGTCCATGCCCGGAGACCAGCTAAAACGTCTCTTACACGGAGCTTAGGGCTGTTCCTGGATTGCGAGGCTTGCATGGAGTGTTGCACGTCTCTTACACTTCGTGCAAGCCTTCGTGAATCCTGCCCGAAATCTATCATTTCCATGAGCAAACTTACAGTATTTGTAGAAAATGCTTTGGATTGCAGCAATCCCATTCTGACCATTTCCATCCCTTCTTTGTTAGGGATCATAGTATAAAGAGAATTTATATCAAGAGTTACTAATATATCTGTAACAGAGACTTGTAATTCATTTAGTTTCTTTATACAATCATAGCTGTCCTTTATGTATGTTATACCATTTGGTACTATTTTTTGTAGGTGTTTGTCCACAAAAATAGACATATCCTCAGTCTTGCTGTTCTTACTAACAACTATTGGTCTTAATGGAGGGCAGTCAATATTTTTGTGGATTTTTGGTATACCAAAAATTCTGCTAATTTTGGGGTTATTATTAGTAACGTTCCACTTTATCTTGTCATCAATTCTTCCAGCATAAAACCACTCTGTTATACAAGAATCTATCAAGGAGAACCCTTTTCTAACCTCATTCATATTAACTGGTTTATAGAAACTAAAATCCGATAATAAGTCCTTCATTTTAGTTTCATAATCTTGTCTTTCCATTAAAACCATTGCCCCTCCTTTATCTGCTTTAAAAATTAAGATGTTTTCATCTTTTAATAGGGCATCAAAACACTCTTTTTCTCCTTTTGTTAAATTGTAATATTTAAATTTAGAATCATTATCTAACATTTCTAACAATTGCATTTCGCAAACATTCAAGAACATTTCTAATTCTTTACACAGAGGTGGATTATAGCAGCTTGGTTTATAAAAATCACAGCTATTGAATTTCTGACTTCCGAAAAGAAGTCTGAAATTTAACTTTCTAACATAGTCTCTTAACTCATTAATCATAGTAATTTTGTGCCATCTTCAAAGGTAATAAGGATTTCCTACAGAAACTAGGAGATGAACCCAGATTTGTGCAGAAGAGAGCTAAGAATTTTAAAGATTTTTTTCAAACCAAGTTAAATAAATGTAAGGTAATGGAAGAAAGAAAAGGCATGTTTAAATGTTTCAGTTGTAATTATTGTCAAGTTTTATACACAGAAAGAAATGAAATATTATTAGGAAAAACTATAGTTAAGGTTCTGGGCAAATTTACTTGTAAGTCCAAAAATGTAGTTTATTTATTAGTATGTTTAGAATGCATGTGCTTCTTTATTGGTAGAACAAGTAGAGAATTATATAGAAGGATATATGAGCATCACTATGTAATAGGTAGAGGGGATGCAAAAAACGCAATGGCTAAACATTATATAGATAGCAAATGCAAAAATAATTTTAAATGCTTAGTTATTGATGCAATTCATCCCAAAGATATAAACATTAACATTGAGGAAGAGTTGGGTTGGCTTGAATACTGCTGGCAAGTCAGATTAAATGCATGTTTTTACCCTGGACTAAACAATAGAGAAGAATTCATTATGTATCTAAAAAGAAAGGGGCTTAAGCATTAGCTTTAGTATTCTTGTCTTTTTAATTAACTAATTCCAATTTATGGGTTAATTATGTTTCAATTGATGTTTTAATTGATTTTAGAATGATATATAAGTGTATTGCTTTTGCTTCACCACCAGTCTGAAGAAATCTCCGATGTTAGGGGATGAAAACGCTCACTTGTGGTGGAATTCTGGAGTGATTCGTGTCTGGAATAAATCCTGGTTTTACCTTTGTGCTGTGTCTGTCAACCCTTTTTACTTTTGGAGTAAATCACAACATCATTACCCAAGAAATGGGCATGCACTGACAAAACAAATACAGTACAGGGGCAGATAAAAATCATTAAAACAAATGCCAGTATGATAATTACATAAGACATACTAAGGTATATTTTGTAATATATATTACAGCAGGTAAGTGCAAAGTAAATTAAGATGACAATGACTTGGAAACATTAATGGCCTTCCCCTTATCTTAATGATTTTCAAAATATTGGTGTGAAATTTTCCTACATCTGCAGTTGTATATGCTGGTTATTTTCTGCCTTGTCCTCCAGTAAAAATGCGCACAACCAAGATGGATAACCTGATCATAGAAACCAAAGTTGTTGGAAGGGCAGGGTGAAGGGTGGGGGTTATTGCTCTAAGCAGAAGCTGTTAAGGAGTGCAGTGAGCACTGCAGCTGATGAGGATGCCAGTCAGTCCCTGTGAGCAGTAATAACGATTTAAGCAGTATGGTAGTGAATCACAGCAGCCTGGATGGTAGGCAGGCATTGTATGTGCACTGCCAGGAACTGTGGTAATCAGCTAGTGCAGCTCCTTGCAATATTAGCAAAAGTGTTTGAGATCATTTGACAAAGAGCTATGATGTTGATACATAATCGCTGTTGTCCTACTGTCAGTGTATCATTGAGCTATCACAGCTGCTTGTTACAATTGATTTTAGCATCTATACCTCTCAACTGTACAGATTTTTGCAGAGTTTCCAGATTCCTGCATCATATTTTTGGTCTGTCCTCATAAAAAAATGTGTTTTTTTTCACAAATCACTGGGATGATCTAAGGATTAAAGTCACTAAATAATGACATGTATTTGAGTTTCAGACTCCATATCCTTCAGGAAAATACATGCTAACACAAATCCTGTTATTCTAGCATCTTTTTTAAGTCTATATGAGCAATATTTAAAAAGTGTCTATGCTTTTTGGGCCTTTTCCACCCATTATGTTGGGCTTAGTATGATTTCTTGAGTTAAAGGGTTGAGAGGTATGCTGTGTGCTTAAACTCAAAGATAAATTTTATCAGGGATCTGTCATAGCTGCTTGTAGACAGAGCATAAGTGTAGCAGTGAATAAATTCATCACATTGTAACATGGGGGTTAGCAGAGTACTGGAAACAATTTAGGTCTATAATATATTTGTACTATGTAGTTGCATCTAAATAGTTCAAGTGCCCTCTTTTGTGAGAAACTCATTAAAGTAGTTCTTCAAACTAAGGACCATTGTACATTTATCCTCATGTCCTTCCTCTTTGTGTGGTCTCTTATATCACTAGTAGGATATTTTTCTTCTTGGTTAGAAACTGGAGTACATGTGTGAGTGTGCAGTACCTACACTAGGAATCAATCAGCAAAAGTAGTATGAGATCAAATGCAGAAAACTAAGAACATCAGCTCCTGGAAGATGTTCTTTTTTTATTTCTAGTAACTATTCAGGGACATTGTTGTATTTAGTTTGACCAGTAGCTCATTGCCTAATATTTTTTTACAAATACAAGGTGGCATTCATTGTAGCACTCATGGCTTAAATCTGAAAACAGAATTGTGGAATAAATAAATAAATTAAATCTCTGATTAGATTTCATCTTCATTGCAGCTTGTCAAAGATGCCAAGCCCAAGCAAGATAAGTGAGATATTCAGTAAAACAGAGGCTTACCTTTTTGTCTGGAATTAATTCTCTGTTATCATCATTTAAATGACTCTGTTATTATTTAGAAAAGATAAAAGAAAGAAAGAAAGAGGGAAGGTGAGAAGGAAAAAGGAGAGAACAACATAATATAAATGTTATTTTAATTATGCATGCTGCACTAAGTTCTGCATAGCACACCATTTACTGTTCAATGGTATATGAAGAAAATAAAAATAAAAAAAAGTGTTGTGTATTGACAGCATTTGTCCTTTAGTGAACAGGACTTATTTTCTCTACCTGCTTCCTGATTACTTTGGTTCAGTAAAATGACTGCTGCAGACTGTGGCTCTGCTGGTTTAGTCCAGCTGAACATGTTCTGTTACTTCTCGATAAGTTTTGGTTTCACATATTTCCCCTCCTTACCTTTACTTCTGGGATTCCAAGTTCCTGAATTTCTAGTCTGACAGGAATTATGCAGTTCCAACCCTGAACATCTAAAGCATAGGTTTTTTTAACATTTAACATTTAATACATCCCACCCACACCCTGTGTAAATGCTGTTCTTACTGGTAGGTCCATGAAAAATAAGCAGCTGCTGAAACAACTTCCTCTCCCCCCCGCCCGATGTAGTTCTTAACTGATTCAGACACTTACCTGGAAAAGAAAAAATGGTCGAATGCACCAGTTACTCACTGAGTTGCAGATAAGACACATTAGTATTACAACACACAAAATTTCTAAAAAAAAAAAAAAAGAAATCCTATAAACTTTTCTCTTTTTCTTCAGAAGAAGCACATCGTAATAAATTCTGCATGACAAATCATGCATTTGACAGGAAGTATATGGTGAGATTGTATTAACTGGACTACTAGAATAAATATGTCAGTATATGGGATCTTCAAATTAATTTGCAGACTTGCTTAATGCATTTAAAACAAACCTATCAAGTAGGCAATAATGCAGAGGTAAGTACCTTCATCCTTGCTGTGGTTTATAGTGCTTGAAATGCCACATACTATTTTATATTTAAACACACACATAATAAAATATATGATAAATGCTGTCTCCAAAATGCTATGCACATCAGTCGGATGCTTTCAACTTGTTATGTGTTAAAATAAGGTAATACCAGAAAAAAAATAGCAATACTTGTTGATGTGTCATGAAAGACATCAAGGAGAAGAGACATAGAAGCATATGTTATGTACAGTTCCATGAAATGTACATTGTTCATTATAGTTTGTAAACTTTTTAAAACTCACAAAGTACAAGAAAAATTGTATCAATGAATATGATGCGACACTGGGTAGGATTCATTAACAGCTGCACTAAGTGCTACTATCGTATAGGTAGCACAGCATGCCACACATACGATAGAGCCCTATTTGGTATTCACTAAATTGCTCTGCATTTAGAGTACGGCCACAAAACAAAGGCAAATATCAGATTATGCCAATGACAGCATCAGCAGCTGAATAACATATTAATTAACCAATCTAACATGGCGGAGATATTCAGGAAACTGTTAGGTAATTGTGTGCACTCAATGTAGCCATTTTCCCTGAAATCCAAAACTATTTGGATTGCAGCCACAATTACACTTACTGAAAACTGTTAGGGACCGCTACTGCCATCACTGACCTGTATGTGCAACAGTCTTTAATTCAAAGTGCTGCTGTCTGACCTCAGTTAAGAAGAACAAGAGTGTTTAGTCCCCATTTCAGTTATGGACTGCATGACACAGAAACTGTAGGGCAATACCGAGTAGACAGGGAAACACTCAAGGAAATATGCATCCTCTGTCATTCTTACCAGAGGCCCAAGATAAGTTTATAACATGTATGAAAAATACAAAAAGTGTTAGATAACTGCTTACTCACATATGCAAATAGCAACATTTATTTAACCTGAAAAACATGTCTCTGGTGAACTTTAATGTCAGTAATAGCATATGAGTGATGTGCATCAAGCATTTCAGTTACCCACTCATATATGCAACTGTAAGTTAAAGAAATGTGCAAAGGATAGGGCACATTCATCACCATTCACATGGGATAGGTTGGGGGGATATATGAGGGTAAGCCTGATACTAAAGAAGTAAGTACACATTATTTGATTATATTGCATGCAAGGAAGTTTTGAATTAGGCACTCTTGGGTTGTCCTCCACATCAGAACCAACATCAGTGATTCTGTGTGAACTGTCTGCTGAGGTGTCAGAGATCTCTGACAGTGGTCAAGAGCTCCTCAGTTTCATAAACGTGTGGTTCAGTAGCAGGACCACACCCCATAGCCATACATTCCTGGCCAATTGCAGCAGCCCTAAATATTACACACATTATCAAGTCACTGGCCCTATGTAAGATTTTCTGATGAGTACAGTTATGGCCTCCTCCACCATTTACATAATTCCCTATTGTCAGATTTTCTGACATGTACAGCCATGGCCTGCTATACCATTTACATAGTTGACCACATGCTGCCAGATATGATCACAGTAGAATTTGTCACTTCTGCCTCTTTATAAAAGGAATAAGCCTTGTTGATGTAGTGCCTGGATGATATCATAATTTTCTGCATCACTGTATGGTAGTCTATGGGGTGCAGAATGTCTTGTGCACCATAGCTCTGTATGAGATGAAACATAAAACAAACAAAAAAAGAGAGAATTGAGACACAACTGATTGTTAACAAAACACATTTGTATGAATCTATGCATCTATCATGCACAAAATAATTGAAACAGTAAAGCCTCCTATAAATTAACACAAGTTAATAAAGACCCCCCCCAAAAAATAAATGAATAAATAAAGGAAATGAAAACAAAGTGAATTTTTTTTTAAGGAGGATGACAGGTATGTAACTATGTAGTACATTGCAGCATTGACAAATACAATATACACATTTAAATTACAAATGACTAAAACTGTTGCTAGATGTCCACTTGTACGCAGGGCAGGCAAGGATAAATCACAGACTTAACACATTTTTGAGCTAGAAATGCAAAACCTCTGTCATTGCTATGAAGTGATTCAAATCTCTTCTGAAAGAGAAAATGTTCCATAATGTCATATACCATTCTTCATAAGCATTTGCAATGGGCGAAAAGCATGACATATATGACTATGCCAATAGCAAGGAACAAACAATGCAGACAATAAAGCAATGGGTATATTGTGAAATTCTGTATATCTGTAAGGTTTAAATATAGCACTTGGCAAAAACAACAACATACATTTGCACCAAGTCAGTTGTGAAACTAGAAACAAGTTTTGCAAGTGAATAGCAGTATGGAGCTCTCTGGATCCAAACAGTCTTCCCTACCAAGATACTAATTCCTTACCTACATGATTAGCTTGATATAGTGTAGATATTATATTGTGAATTTGCAAATGAGGTGTGAACTCATTAATATTCTGTTGAATTCCGCAATATACAGTAAGTGCTGGGAATGTAAACATGGTTTGCAGGGACTTGCTCGTGGATTGCATGCACATGCCTTACTACTTCAAGGACAAGCACATTGGAAGTAGTAGCTGCTAACAGCTTGCAGAAGTGCAAATGCTATTAGTCTGACTGCAGTGAACAATTACTGCTTTCACAGTCTGTCTTCTTTGATATTACACTTACTAAGGGTGGTGTGTCAGGGAAAAACAGACTTACATTTTCATTAAATTCTTTTAGGGATTACATTGATTGAGTTAGGAGAGCAATATTCCTAGCATTCTTATGATTTGTTTTATGATCCACTTTGTGCGTCTGAGCAACGATTATTCTGTAATTCTAAGGATGTATCAATCATATCATATCATATCAATACTTAGTGCAATGTAAATGGGAGATAGCATCATTACAAAAATCACTTATACAGGAATATTTGCTCACAAAATAAAAACAAAGAAAACAGCTGCAGTGTTGTTGCATATATGAGTTTTATAGTATGTGAATAACTATCCAGGTTTAAACACACACACACACACACACACACACACACACACACACACACACAATACACACACACACACACACACACACCCAGAGAGTACAGAGCAGCTTTTATAGCTTCTTGTTTCTCTTTCAATCTATCTTGCTGTTTTAAAAATAATAACTCTACACTAAACCTTAGCACTTTAAACGGGTAAAACTTAAGTTACCTACTTTCACATCTAACTTCTCTAGTGTACACACTTCCAGTGTGCATAATTTTTTCATCTTATCTTTAAACTCCATCCCTGTCACCTAGCACTTGCTCTAATACCTGTGGAAAGCACTAAAGTTTTGAACTGATACAAGCACTCAACTTCCTCATGATATGGGAGGAAATTAATTGTAGGCACTAAACAGCCTATAATTGCAAAGTACCTTGTTAAGGTAAGGAGAAAACAGCTCCCTGTGCTTTACAAAAAAAAAAAAAAAAGCACCAAACCGAAGGCATGTCCAAGGGTCAGCTTCGGTGATTTCTTCCTGTCCACTTGGTGAATATCATGAGGGCCATACTACTGGGGAAATGCAGCGAATTGCCTCATGTGGCACATGACAACCCTCTCCTCCCTACCACCCAACTTTTACAACCCTGTGAGAGGATGCACTTACATAGCCAAAATGGAAGGCCAAAGAGTTCTCTCCACCCAAGATTGTGCTAGTTGCAGGCCAAGAGGAGAAGGTTGGCCACACACTACACCTTAAGCAACACATAGCCCCTTTCTAAACCTCCACACCACCAACAGCCATACATATAGCAACACTAAATCCACATATGCAGAGGCTCTTAACTGCTTATCCTGCCCAAGCAACAAAAGGACCTCCTGAAGCTGAAATGCAAACAAACACCAATCACAACCAAAGTGTCACATAGCTCACAACACCAGTGTGCCACCCAGCATTAGTTCCCTAAGGCAAGACAACATACTCTAACACTTTTAGTCACAGGTGACTCTATAGTCCAGCACACTGATGTCCCACACCAGGTTGAACAAGGAGAAAAACAACAGTCCAGCTGCCTGTCAAGATTGCCCAGGATCCGCTTACATAACGCGATGTGCACTCAGTTTCACTCCACAACAAAGTACAAATATGACTCCTGTCATTGTCCATGTTGGAGTGAACCCTGACTTGAGACGTGCCACCTCCCTGGACAACTTATGAAAAGAGACATGGAAGAAGCTCTCCAGATCATGTGGACCCAGGGCAGGTATGACCCTGCCCTGGAAGTAGCATCCTGCCTTTGCCCAGAGGAATTATACCACAATATAAGGACAAAATGAGTTGACTTCAAACAATTGGCTAAAGCTTCTGTTGTCATTCAAAAGGCGATCCAGTATCTATCTGTCTGCCTGGGGCGACATGAGATGCGACAGACATGATAACACTTTCCTTGTAGATGGTCTGCACCTGTCCCTCTGGGATTCAGGTTACTGGCTAAGGCTGCTTACACCCCATAGTGCCTTTTTTAGGTAAAGTTCAAAGGACAAAACCTGTTTCCAGACTGTTCTGTGAGGCCATTTTTGCTTGGGCTGAAGGAGGGTCTCTCTGTTGATCAGTGGCAGTGACTAACATTGAGCAGCTTCCCTGCCCACTGGAGAGGTGGTTACTGACTTGAAACTGTAGTTTTATTGGCCACTAGGGGTCATTTCCATAACTCCTTCATCTTCCCCTCTTAAAACCTAGTTGCCTCATGGTTTGGGCATCTTTTCAGGCTTGTTGGCTGTTGGTGAAGCACCCTCCAAGAGGAAAAAACGCTGAGAGAAGAAGGGAGCCACTTTTGAGATTTTAAGTATTTTTTCTCTGTTTATTTGCTAAGTTTTTCTGCATAGCTGCCTAGCTTGAGCATTTTCTGGCTTGTTAAACTTGATTTCTGTATTAGTAGCTGTATTTAGAGCACAACCAAAAGCTGGTTGCTGAATTTCCTGTTTGCACTTAATTTTAAATCGTTTTGTTTCTTAAAACTTGCATATTTTCTTTCCTTGACCTAGCACTCTTGTGTGGGGTCATTTACTGCACTGCTATAACTTGATATTACTTGTGAACCTCTGCTATCTCTGTAAAAAACAAAAACAAAAAAAAATCTTGCTTTTTTCCCACTTTTCTGAGAGTTAAAAAAGTTCAGTTACAGGCTTGCTGTTCCTGAACTGTTTGAAAGTTTATGTGATGCCATTTTTGCTTGGGCTGGAGGAGGGTCACTCTGTTGATCAGTGGCAGAGACTAACATTAAACAGCTTCCCTGCCCCCCGTAGAGGTGGTTACTGACTTGAAACTGTAGTTTTATTGGCCACTAGGGGTCATTTCCATAACTCCTTCATCTTCCTTTCTTAAAACCTAGTTGCCTCATGGTTTGGGCGTCTTTTCAGGCTTGTTGGCTGTTGGTGAAGCACCCTCCAAGAGGAAAAAATGCTGAGAGAAGAAGGGAGCCACTTTTGAGATTTTAAGTATTTTTTCTCTGTTTATTTGCTAAGTTTTTCTGCATAGCTGCCTAGCTTGAGCATTTTCTGGCTTGTTAAACTTGATTTCTGTATTAGTAGCTGTATTTAGAGCACAACCAAAAGCTGTTTGCTGAATTTCCTGTTTGCACTTAATTTTAAATCGTTTTTTTCTTAAAACTTGCATATTTTCTTTCCTTGACCTAGCACTCTTGTGTGGGGTCATTTACTGCACTGTTATAACTTGATATTACTTGTGAACCTCTGCTATCTCTGTAAAAAACAAAACAAAAAAAATCTTGCTTTTTTCCCACTTTTCTGAGAGTTAAAAAAGTTCAGTTACAGGCTTGCTGTTCCTGAACTGTTTGAAAGTTTATGTGATGCCATTTTTGCTTGGGCTGGAGGAGGGTCTCTCTGTTGATCAGTGGCAGTGACTAACATTGAGCAGCTTCCCTGCCCCCGTGAGAGGTGGTTACTGACTTGAAACTGTAGTTTTATTGGCCACTAGGGGTCATTTCCATAACTCCTTCATCTTCCTCTCTTAAAACCTAGTTGCCTCATGGTTTGGGCATCTTTTCAGGCTTGTTGGCTGTTGGTGAAGCACCTCCAAGAGGAAAACGCTGAGAGAAGAAGGAGCCACTTTTGAGATTTTAAGTATTTTTCTCTGTTTATTTGCTAAGTTTTCTGCATAGCTGCCTAGCTTGAGCATTTTCTGGCTTGTTAAACTTGATTTCTGTATTAGTAGCTGTGTTTAGGGCACAAACAAAAGCTGTTTGCTGAATTTCCTGTTTGCACTTAATTTTAAATCGTTTTTTCTTAAAACCTGCATATTTTCTGTCCTTGACCTAGCACTCTTGTCTGGGGTCATTTACTGCACTGTTATAACTTGATATTACTTGTGAACCTCAGCTACCTCTGTAACAAACAAAAACAAAAAAAATCTTGCTTTTTTCCACTTTTCTGAGAGTTAAAAAAGTTCAGTTACAGGCTTGCTGTTCCTGAACTGTTTGAAAGTTTCTGTGAGGCCATTTTTGCTTGGGCTGAAGGAGGGTCTCTCTGTTGATCAGTGGCAGTGACTAACATTGAGCAGCTTCCCTGCCCCCCGTAGAGGTGGTTACTGACTTGAAACTGTAGTTTTATTTTCCCTTTTGGGTCTATTCCTGCTTCTTTCCAGCCCCTGCTATCAAGCACGCTTTAACGTGCTTTATCGCGATTTAGCGCGGAGTTGCCACTTGAGCAGCATCGGGCAGCACCGGTTAAACAAGTCTGTTCTTCAATTTTTCCCTTAGAACTGCTCTGTTAGGAACCTAAACAGTTTACACCTACACTAAAAAGTGCAGCACTTGTTCCAAATAGCTTTTTCTTCTCAAAAACCTCAGCACTTGTCTTATAAGCATATCCCTTGTCTTATAAGCATTCTCTTTGCAGGTCAAGCACTCCTATATTATACAAATCTCTCACTAGCAAAGCCCCCCAGGAGTGCCCACTTCCCTGCTAAGCCCACTACTTTTCTGTCTCATACCAACTCATAATTCTTTCTAGCATGTCGAAGGGTCAGATGCTGGCGTCCTCTCCTGCCCAGTTGGTGAATCTGGGAATTCTGAGACAATGTTACAATTGCCTCATGTACACGGACAACCCTCTCCTCCTCCCACGTAACACTAACACTTGTGAGAGATGCAGCTATTTAGCCAGACTGGAGGCTGAGCTCTCTCAACTCAGGACTGGCAAGACCAGGCAGGAGGAGAAGGTAACTACACACACCACAATACCAGTCTCACATAACTCAACCACACCACTGAATCAAACACATAAACACACTAAGACATACTCGGAGGCTCTGAGTAAAAATTTACCTAAACAGCAGAGGCCTCCAAAGCAGACACCCAAGCAACTGCAAACTCAATACACCACACAAACAACACATAAACAACAAAATCAGTGTGCAAAGCAGTCACTGCCCTTAAGGCCAAATACAACACCAAACATACTTGTCATAGGTGACTGCATAGTCAGACACACTGATGTCCCACTCACCAGACTGAGTAAGGAGAAGGTCACAGTAAGCTGCCTGTCGGGCGCTAGAATTCACCACATAACACAAGCACTCAGGTCTCTCAACAGCAGGTACAAGTACGACTCAGTCATTGTCCACGCTGGTGTCAACGACCTGAGACGTGCCTCCTTGGACTACATGAAAAGAGACATTGAGGAGCTCTCTGATTATGTAGCCCAGGCAGGTATGACCCTGACCTTGAGCAGTATCCTACCTTCACCTAGAATGATGCCACAATACAGTGATAAGATGATCAGCTTTAATAATTGGCTTAAATTCTGGTGTCATTCAAAGGGGATCCAATGTCTGTCTGCCTGGGATGACATGCTGGACAAGCCATGCTGCTTCGCAAGGGACGGCTTGCACCTGTCACCCCTAGGCTTCCGAATATTGGCAAAGGCTCTTGCCACCCCCATAGTGCCTTTTTAGGCAAGGCTCAAATTCTAAACCTACCACCCTAGAAGACAAAAAAGTAAAAAAACTAAGGGTAATGCTGCTCAATCCCAGAAGTCTCAATCTCAAGATGCACGCACTCGAGGCCCTTCTCAGTATGGAGAACATCGATGTCTGTGCTGTGACAGAAACCTGGTTCAAGGCTCCTGAGAGCACCCCAGCACTAGCAGGTTTCACCTCATATCATGCGTTCCGGCCCCAAAATCCGGACAACACCAATAAAGGAGGAGGGTGTCCATATTCATAAAGGACACCCACACCTCAAGGTTGGTCGCAACGCACGATGCATCGGAGACCATCCAGGTGCAATTAACCATAGGCAAGACTGCTCTGCAATTTGTAGCATGTTACAGGCCACCCTCTCAAACTCAGGAACCTCACATGGCCTTCCTGAAAACAATGAAGGGGATAAATGTATCTCCAAACACCATCATACTAGGTGACTTCAACTACCCTAATATAGACTGGGAACACTACTCAAGCCCAAACACTCTAGCCCAAAGGTTCCTGGAGTTCATAAACTCAAATGCCATGGAACAACTAGTCACCATCCCCACAAGAGGAGAAAACATACTTGATCTCATCATCACGAACATGGGATCACAATGTTCAACACAGGAAGTATACCCCTCACTGGTGAGATCAGATCATAAACTAATCTCGCTGGAGGTCCTCATCCCGCCCCACCTGAAATAAAAGACCACAGTGAAAAACTTCTCAAAAGCCAACTTCACACTTCTAAAAACTAGTGTGGTCTCTTTTAAGGCCCCTGAGCCAGTGGTAAACATTACTCAAACCGCTGAATCATTTACAAATGCCTTCTACCAGCACCTACAGGACTGCATGGATCAGGCAATCCCAAACAAAACTAAGACTCTTTGTACCAAAGGCAAGCGTCCAGTCTGGTGGACCCCAGCCATAAACAAGCTCTACAACAAAAGGAGGAAGCTACTACAAGATAGAGCAAAATCCTTGAAAGGTAAGACACCTTTGATCATTATAAGTAAAAAACTAAGAACTCTCATAAAATCATCAAAGGCAAATTTTGAGAGAAAAATCGCCAAGGACTCAAAAGACAATCATAAGGCCTTCTTTAGCTATGTTAGAAACCTAGGAGGAAACTCCCAGATATGCTCAGAATTAGTTCAAAATGATGTGAAGATTACTGAACCTACACACATTGCCAACATACTGGCTGACAGGTTCAGTGCAAACTTCTCCCAAAGGGAGAGATATCTATACCAGAGGATTGTAGCCCCCAAACATCTCCAACGCCCAGGTGAGAACTGCTCTCTCCAAAGCAAAAACACAGCATCCATGGGACCGGATGGTGTCCCCGGCTGTGTGCTCCACGAACTCAATGAGGAATTAAACCCGCAGTTAGGACAGCTGTTTAATCTTAGCCTCACCTCAGGATATGTACCCAAGGAGTGGCGACGGCGACTGTGGTCCCACTTCACAAGGGCGGTGCCTCCACCGACCCTGGAAATTACCGTCCCATTAGCTTGACAAGCCTTATCTGCAAAGCCATGGAGAGGATCATAATGGAACTCATAAATAAAGACATAGGGAACTTGCAGACTTTGGATCCAACCCAGTTTGGCTTTGTCAAAGGCAGATCATGCCTTTTAAACTTGGTTGACTTTTTCGAGACAGTCACCAAGGCCATAAGGCAGTCCATACAGCCTACCTTGACCTGGCAAAGGCCTTCGACACAATACCCCACTCAGGTATCATCGAAAAACTCATCAGCTTGAATGTAAACCCATACATCACAAGATGGGTTGCAAACTGGCTAAGTGACAGAACCCACAGGGTCAGAGTTGCTGGAGCCATGTCAGACTCAAAGCCTGTCACAAGTGGTGTCCCATAGGGCTCAGTCCTGGGTCCACTCTTGTTCGGCATCTACTTTTCTGAAGTACAAGCAAACACAAGAGGGTTATGGCTGACAAAGTTTGCAGATGACTGCAAACTGGGCGCCATAGTCGAAAACACATCTGACACAGATATCCTTCAGAAGGGCCTCACAGAAACGGATAACTGGTGCCAGAGCCATGGCCTAAAGTTAAATGCCAAGAAATGCATAGTCATACCCTTCGGGAAAAACAAGGTTACCCCTAGCTACCATATAGGTGGCAATCCACTGAGCACAGAAGAAGTCATCAGGGATCTGGGGACCCAGGTTGACAGTAGCCTTCGCTTGACACTCATGTTGCTAAAGTAGTTAGGAAAACCTTCTACATTGCCCACCTGATCATGAAGGGATTCACATCTAGATCAAGGAGGTCATCGTCCCCTGTACTCATCACTCATTAGACCTATGATTGAGTACAATGCCCCATTCTGAATGTATCTGACCCGACACCTGCAGCAGCTGGAAAGGCCCCAAAAGTTCCTCACCAAAAGGATAAAGGGTCTCAAAAATATGTCTTATGCTGCCCGACTGAAAGAACTCCAGCTCTATTCAGTCTCATACCGCTTGCTCAGAGGTGACCTGTGCCTGACATATAAGGCCATGTCAAACCCTGATTTGATGAATATGCTTCACCTCAAAAAATCTAGATCCCTCAGAACCACAAGGGCGGGAAACTTAAACCTTGACACGGTTATTAATAGAATGTGCTGGAGGGACAGATTCATCACCCAGAGACTCCCTATGCTGTGGAACAAAATCCCGGTACATGTGAGGCAGAGCACCTCGCTGGCCTTGTTCAAGAGGAATCTTGATCAATGGATGGGGGATCGCAGATATACCCCAGGGATTACTTCAGTGTCACTGCTTGACAGAGGCACAGCAAAATAATAGGTATAGTTTTATTCAAACTAAAGGGGTGGCGAAAGCCAAATAACTATGGGCTAGGCTTATAAATGCCCTTGGGCAGATAGCCTAGTATGAACCTATGAACCTATGAACCTATGAATAGCAGTATGGAGCTCTCTGGATCCAAAGTCTTCCCTACCAAGATACTAATTCCTTACCTACATGATTAGCTTGATATAGTGTAGATATTATATTGTGAATTTGCAAATGAGGTGTGAACTCATTAATATTCATGAATTCCGCAATATACAGTAAGTGCTGGGAATGTACACATGGTTTTAGGACCTACGTGATTGCATGCACATGCCTTACTACTTCAAGGACAAGCACATTGAAGTGGTAGCTGCTAACAGCTTGCAAGTGCAAATGATTAGTCTGACTGCAGGAACAATTACTGTTTCACAGTCTGTCTTCTTTGATGTACACTTACTAAGGGTGTGTCAGGAAAAACAGACTTACATTAAATTTTAGGATTACATTGATTGAGTTAGGAGAGCAATATTCCTAGCATTCTTATGATTTGTTTTATGATCCACTTTGTGCGTCTGAGCAACAATTATTCTGTAATTCTAAGGATGTATCAATCATATCATATCATATCAATAGCAATGCAAATGAGATAGCATCATTACAAAATCACTTATACAGGAATGTTGCTCACAAAATAAAAACAAGAAAACAGCTGCAGTGTTGCATATATTAGTTTTATAGTATGTGAATAACTATCAGGTTTAACACACACACACACACACACACACACACACACACACACACACACACACACACACACACACACACACACACACACACACACACACACCAGAAAATTACAAAAGACAGCTTTTATAGCTTCTTGTTTCTCTTTCAATCTATCTTGCTGTTTTAAAAATAGTAACTCTACACTAAACCTTAACTTTTTAAACAGGTAAAACTTAAGTTACCTACTTTCACATCTAACTTCTCTAGTGCACACTGCAGTGTGCATTTTTTTCATCTTATCTTTAAGCATCCCTGTCACTAGCACTTGCTCTAATACCTGTGGAAAGCACTAGGAAGCCTTAAACTGATACAAGCACTCAAGTCTCAGGGATAAATTAATCGTAGGCACTAAACAGCCTATAATTGCAAAGTACCTTGTTAAGGTAAGGGAAAACAGCTCCTGTACTTTACAAAAAAAAAAAGCACCAAACCAGGCATGTCCAAGGGTCAGCTTCCGGTGATTTCTCCTGTCCACTTGGTGAATCTGGGCATACTGGGGAAATGCAGCAATTGTCTCATGTACACAAACAACCCTCTCCTCCTACCACCCAACACTACAACCTGTGAGAGATGCACTTACATAGCCAAAATGGAAGCAAAGTTCTCTCCACCCAAGATTGTGCTAGACAGGCAAGAGGAGAAGGTTAACACCCACACTACACCTTAAGCAACACATAGCCCTTCTAAACCCACACCACCAACAGCCACATATAGCAACACTAAATCCACATATGCAGAGGCTCTTAACTGTATCCTGCCCAAGCAACAAGGACCTCTGAAGCTGAAATGCAAACAAACACCAATCACAACCAAAGTGTCACATAGCTCACAACACCAGTGTGCCACCCATCATTAGCCCCTAAGGCAAGACAACATACCTAACACTTTAGTCACAGGTGACTCTATAGTCCAGCACACTGATGTCCCACACCAAGTTGAACAAGGAGAAAATAACAGTCAGCTGCCTGTCGGGTGACAGGATCCACCACATAACGCATGCACTCAAGTCACTCCACAACAAGTACAAATATGACTCTATCATTGTCCATGTTGGAGTGAATTACTTGAGACGTACCTCCCTGGACAACATGAAAAGAGACATGGAAGAGCTCTCAGATCATGTGACCCAGGCAGGTATGACCCTAGCCCTGAGTAGCATCCTGCCTTTGCCCAGAATTATATCACAATTTAAGGACAAAATGATTGACTTCAACAATTGGCTTAGCTTCTGTTGTCATTCAAAGGCGATCCAGTATCTGTCTGCCTGGGACGACATGATCGACAGACCATGATTCTTTCCCAGAGATGGTCTGCACCTGTCCCCTCTGGGATTCAGGTTACTGGCTAAGGCTCTTGCCACCCCTATAGTGCCTTTTTTAGGCAAAGTTCGAAGGACAAAACCACCACTGTAACAGGTACAAGCATGCAAAATCTGAAGGTAATACTACACAATGCTAGAAATCTAAACCTCAAAATGCACTCTCTCGAGGCACTCCTAAAAATGGAGAACATCGATATCTGTGCAGTAATGAGACCTGGTTCAAGGCTCCAGAGAGCACCCCTGCAATACCAGGCTACAACTCTTACCACACTTTTCAGCCACCAAACCAGGACCAAAACACTAAAGGTGGAGGAGTGTCAATATTCACCAAGGATATTCACACCACCTGGCTAGTTGCCAAACACAATGCGTCTGAAATTCTCCAGGTGCAACCAACACTAGGTAAGACTGTAATCCAAATTGTAGCTTGCTACATATCCCCCACCATGCCCCAAGATTCTCACTACACCTTTCTAAACATACTGGAAAATATTAAGATAGAACCAAACACCCTAATACTGTGTGATTTTAACTACCCTGCCATTAACTGGAAAAACTATTCGTGTACCAACACCTTTGCCCAACGGTTCTTGGAATTCATAAATTACAACGCCCTGGATCAACTAATCCATAGTCCCGCCAGGGGCTCCAATATCCTAGACCTGGTCATTACCAACATGGGAAATCAATGCTCCAAACCTATGGTCACCCCCTCCTTAGTCAGGGTTGACCATAAGCTAATCACCCTTAACATCCAATTCCCACCCCCACCCCACCACAGTAAGGAAACCTCCATAAAAAACTTCTCCAAAGCCAACTTCATGCTACTCAAGTCAGAAGTGACAAACTTTATGTCACCCATGCAGACGGGAACTGAGAGTTCAACTGCTGAATCCTACACTAAGGCACTGTACGAGCACATCCACTCATGCATGAATCGTGCCATCCCAAATAGAACCAAGATGCTCTCATCCAAAAAAAGGAAGCCAATCTGGTGGTCCCCTGCCATAAACAAACTTTACAGCAAAAGGAAGAAACTGTTGCAGAAAAGAGGAAAATCCCAGGATGCAAAAAACTCCCTTACCAGCCTCAGTAAGAAACTGAGATCCCTCATAAAATGCTCCAAAGCTAGTTACGAAAATAAAATTGCCAAAGATTCCAAAGACAACCACAAGGCATTGTACAACTATGTCAAGAATCCAAATGTCAAAGCTCAGATCTGCTCTGAGCTAAAACACAATGGCATTAAATATACTGATCCCAAGGATATTGCCAATATCCTGGCAGATCGATTCAGTGTATAAAATACGTTTTTATACCGGTGTTGCCAGTTTGCTGCTTGGTTCTCCTCTTCGTTTTGTCAGTCAGTGCCAACTTCACCCCCCTCTCACCCCTAAATGACCCATCTCAATACCGGACAATTGCCAAATTCCAGTAATAATGGCCACACAGGTAAAAAATGCACTCTCCAAAGCTAAGAATACAGCATCCATGGGACAAGATGACACCCCGGACTGTGTACTACATGAACTACAATGTGAACTGGCACCTCACCTAAGTGTCATGTTTAATCATAGCCTCACCCCAGGTTTCATGCCCACTGAGTGGCACAGAGCTACAGTTA
The DNA here is from genome assembly GCF_019279795.1 of Protopterus annectens. Classification (NCBI taxonomy): domain Eukaryota; kingdom Metazoa; phylum Chordata; order Ceratodontiformes; family Protopteridae; genus Protopterus; species Protopterus annectens. The sequence goes on from NC_056739.1 coordinate 343,250,878, forward strand.
TCCCACACCACAAGGGGGGATCCACCTTGGATCCAGGAAACTACCGTCCCATCAGTCTGATGAGCCTTATCTGCAAGGCCATAGAGCGTATTATCATGGAACTTATAAACAAAGACATTGGCAACCTTCAAACACTGGACCCCACCCAGTTTGGTTTCGTGAAGGGACAATCCTGTCTCCTGAACCTGATTGATTTCTTTGAATCAGCCTCCAGAGCCATGGACAAGGGTAAGGTGGTTTACACAGCCTATCTAGACCTTGCCAAGGCCTTTGGCACCATCCCCCACTCTGTAATCATAGATAAACTTACTAAGCTGGGCATTAATCCCTACATCACCCAATAGGTTGCTAACTGGCTTACTGATAGAACCCACACTGTAAAAGTAGCCGACTCCAAATCCCCCTCCAGACAAGTGACAAGTGGAGTACCCCAGGGTTCAGTCCTGGGGCCACTCTTGTTTGGCATCTACTTCTCTGAAGTGCAGGCCAACACTAAGGGACACTGGCTAACAAAGTTTGCAGATGACTGCAAACTGGGAGTCATTATTGAATCCCTAAGTTATGTGGTTACTCTACAAAAGGGTCTTACAGAAACAGATGCTTGGTGCCAGAACCATGGGCTCAAGCTCCATGCCAAGAAATGTATAGTTATCCCCTTTGGGAAAAAACATTTACCCGTGAATTACCATATAGGTGGCAGTACACTAAACACTGAAAGTGTGATAAGAGACTTAGGGACACAGGTGGACAGTGGTCTCACCTTTGATAACCACATTGCCACAACAGTCAGGAAATCCTTCTATGTGGCACACCTCATCACTAAGGGCTTTTCATCCAGAAAAAAAGGAGGTCATTGTCCCACTGTACTCATCCCTCATTAGACCCATTATAGAATACAACACCCCATTTGGTATGTACCTCTCAAGACATCTGTAACAACTGGAAATGCCACAGAAATACCTCACTAAACGAATCACAGGCCTAAAGCAGATGCTGTATGCTGACTGCCTTAAAAAACTCCAGTTATACTCTGTTGCATATCATCTACTCAGAGGCGATCTCTGCTTAACATACAAGGCCATGTCAAACCCAGAGCTGTTGGACATGCTACACTTAAAGATATCCCAATCCCTCAGAGCCACATGGTCCAGGGATCTAAACCTTGTCATCACACTAAACAAAACATGCTGGAGGGATAGGTTCCTGACCCAGAAACTCCCCAGACTCTGGAATAGATTGCCCATACATGTCAAGCAGAGCACCCCTTTGGCCCTCTTCAAAATGAACCTTGACGATTGGATGGGAGAAAGGAAATTCACCCCAGGGATCACGTCAGTCACCCTGCTAGACAGGGGTCCAGGGACGTAAATAGTGTGGGAAGAAATAGACGGAATTGTTAAGGCTAGGCTTGTACAGGCCCTAGGGCTGATAGCCTAGTACCAACCTATGAACCTTACATCTTTAATGTGAATTGATACATTCTCACATCTTCATTATATTATGATAAACTCTGACTGATATCTCTTTCCCATTTTTGCTCTCTTTACACTTCTTTACTTCTCTGTCCTATGTCACATACCTGAAAAAAAAAAGAAGAAATTTTTACAATTCAATATTTTTTTCTTTTTTGATTGCTCTCTCTCAAATGATTGCTCTTTGTATTTGATCTTAGCTTTAACCTACTAAGGACTCTGTATAAATTATCTGAACCTCAATGTAACAATGTGCTGTAATTTATTTTGACTATTACTGTATATTGTAATCTTTGTCACTGCTAATGTTTGGAGCTTTTCTCCCCGGGCCTCTACTGAAAATGGACATATATCCAGTTAGACTAGCCAGGTCAACAAATGTAAAATAAAATAAATAAAATAAATATTTAGTCTACATTTTCTTATTCCTAGTACATTTCTATGTAAGTGGCAAATACTGATAGTAATCACAGTTAAGTGATGTTAATTTACTGGTTTGATAGTTCAAACCGAGAGAAGGTGCTGTTTGTATGAACTTACTGATATGTAAGTGGCATATGTTCATGTTGTAAGAAAATAAAATTGGAGTAACATCAGAAATGTATGTTTTAAATACTTGTTTAATTCATTCTCTCCAACGGAGCTCTGGAAGTTTGCACTGTAGCTTCCAATGGGCAGAGCCTAAGCTTTTCAATTAAAATCAAATTATGTCTTCACATTTCAAAAAAATGTTTATATCTCTGGAAGCATAGGGGTTACTAAAGAAATGCAGATTTCAAACTCTTCAACAGCAACTATTATTTATAGTGGCAGTATTCAGGTCTTAAAATAGATTTTATAAGTCACAGTAAACACAGTCCCCAGGATTCAATAAACTCCATGCAGGAATAGTGCTATTCCTGCACGAAGTGAACCATGTCCATGTAGCATTAGCATTAACATCAGTGCACCTTGCATATCCATGAAGGCATGCTGCTGCTAAGGATAAACAGACATGAAGAGTACTGAGTGCAGGGGGCAGATCTAAACAGTGCACATATCTAACATGTCCCCTGCACTCAGAAAGTGCTGTACGGCACTTTTTAAAAGTATTTCAGTGTCCACAGACACTGACATGAAACAAAATAAGCATTTCATTGTCTGTGGACACTGAAATAGCTAGGGGAGCAAGAAACAATGCAGGGGGTGGGTGACATGTTCTGTCATACATCCCATGCATTGTAAAAGTGCCGTATGGCCATAGCTGTTAACTGTACATGTTGCTGCTGAGTGCCCAGATGCCTGCCTCACATACTTCTCAACTTCCTAGAGCAAGAAAGCTGTACAAAACCATAAATAATGGGGGGACAAAGGCACACAAATAGGGACACTCACTATATATATTGCACTGACAGACCCGGAAAGCTGATAGAATAAAAGGTATGCAGTAGCACAGATCTCGTGAAGGGTGTGAAGCAAGAAACACAATTGTCTGCCATATGAAAGTGCTGTATGGCCATAGCCCTCAACTGTACAGGTGTCTGCAGAATGCCCAGATGCCTGCCTCCCATACATGTTAACCTCCTAGAGTAACAAAGCTGTACAAGGCCATAAATAATTAAACTTATTTTGTTTCTATACTAAGGAATGTTTAAGAAAAGTTGAGTGAGTGTGCGCATTATGGCCCTCTGCCCAACATTGCTTAAACACCCCAGAGGAGATAAATAAAAATCTACAGCTAAAACCCTAATGCTGGAATAGCGGGTTCCTATTACGAGAGCGAAGATCCCTTTAGATGAATATGAAGACGTCAACCCGTATTGCACGAAGTATGTAAACCACGAACATTCAAAACTGCGATGTTCAAAATGTCGATTTGTTTTGGTTGGCCTGTCTGTGGTATAGCTCCATAAGGTAAGTGTGCGACAGATAGGAATTTAGTGTTAGGATTTGGGTTAAGGTAAGTGCATAGATAGGTATTGTATGTAAGAGTTAGTGTAATGTTAGAAGTAGGTGTTTTTTAAATGTATGTATGTGTTTTATTTATTTTGTTTGGGTGTATGTGTGTAGGGAAGTGTTTTTTAAATGTATGTATATGTTTTATTTATTTTGTTTGGGTGTATGTGTGTGGGGGAAGTGTACAATAGTTACGGACCTTAGGGTTAGGGAGGGGTTAAGGAGAGTGCATAGATAGTTGTGTTTGTGGGGTTTAGTGTAGTGTTGGAGGTAGAGATTTGGTGCTTTAGGTTAGAAGTAAGGTTTGGTTAGTGTATGTATGTGGTTTATCTATTTTGTTTGGGTAGGTAGTATGTAGCGGGTGGTGGGGTTGGCCGACTATGACAGGTCGATATTTTTTTTCGCGGTTTAGTGCATTTGGGATTTTTCATGGTTCGCGGTATAGGGTTTGATATTTTGGTATTCGCACATAGGGTTTTTTGGTTTGGTAATATAGACCCGGGATAGCGTAGTGGTTAAAGTCCCAGCTTTGTATGCAGGCATTCACAGTTTGACTACTAAGATAGGTGTTTTATTTTTACATAGGAAAGCAGTGTTAAAATTATTTTTTCTTTTTTAAATGATGGAGTAATTGACATTTGTCAACCAGGGTAGTGCAGCTGGTCTAAAATGGAAGTGTGAGTGCATATAACATGTGAAATCAGCTATGTATACACAAGTGCCCCATACAGTATAGTCACACCCCTTGGTAATGTAATGAAAGCACATAGAGGGACATCTTGTAAAGTAAATCATATACACTTACTAAATGAAGTCATTATTCTGATATTTTTAAAACTTAAAAATGAGCAATGGTTAGCAGTGCTCAGCTATGCTTAGCCAGTTTAAGTACTGATTAGATATGAATGCTAAGCAGCAGTCAGCTCAGCTAAGTGGATTTGCACACTGTTAGGCAGTGCTCAACAATTTCCCATTTAAGCATTGCTAAAATCTTCTTATCAGGTTTGAGCACCACTAAGCTGTGCTCAACATTTTCAAAATCGACCAATGACGGCAAAGATCAAGAATATGGCTTAATTTAAACTGCACAGGCAGAAACACAGTCAGTACCTGTTATGGTTCAACCAGTGCAGGAACCAAGGCTGGTATAGGTAAGGGTTCACAGGTTTAGGGCACAGTGCTAGGGCATCCTGGAGTCCAGGGTCATGACTGGACTCCTCATAAGTTATCATGATGAGCAACTGCTGCAGGGCCAGTACCAGGACTCACAGTTTAAAGTGGAGGCATGGGACCATCTCGACTGTGATCTCACCAATTCTACTGGCATCCCCCGAACTAGGTGAGCAGGTCTGGCACCACCATGCTGACCTAAAGCAGATGAAGGGGGTGTTCTTGGACCAGTGGATTCAATATGCCAGGGACAACCATGCTCCAGCAGTTTGTAAGTATCACAGATATAGGTGTACCAAATTCTAGCCTGAGGATGTGATTGAAAGGCATGCATAATGTTTGTTTTTCTCCCCTACAGCTGCAGCAGAGAGGGGTAGTTACATCGATGCTCATGCTGACAGACCACTGAGGCTACGCCGATAGACTGGTGAGTAAAAATCTATTTTGCATTATATTGTGCAAATAGCTAAGAGGGAGTTTACTGGTAGTCGGTATACTGTTACTGTGTTAACTGAATAAATAAAGTTTGTCCGACTAATATTGATTTGCAATAAACATCTATAACACAAAGTGTTGTGTTTACTCTGGTCTGTTGTTGTAGACTTAGAATGGAGCTGTTGAACAAGATATAAATGAAATGTGAAATATATTCTAGCAGTAAGCTCTGAACCCTAAATACTAATGTGTAATTTATCAAAGTGTGTTCCATGCAGCATTGTCTTGTGTTAACCTTTGCTTTCCAAATTGTAGTAATTCAAAGGATTAATGCAGAGTACACTATATGTCATGCATGCATCACAGGATTACAAGTTCAGACTGTCTAACCTAGAGACTATTAGGCAGAAACCAGGGAAACAAACAAACAGCAGTTCCCCGGTATCTCAGTGCAATGAGAAATAGCTTAGTTGTTATTTTGCACACCCAGACATGGTTCATATCCAGGGAGCGGTACTAAGATGTGTGCATATCTACACATAAGGAATCAGGAATAAATGTAAAAACAGTCAGGTAGTGTTAACAGATATTTTATCCACAGGTGTTACCGGTAAGGAAATGTTGGTAGGAGCTGTATAAAAGGTATAGTAATAAACTGTGCACAACTGTTCGACTGTCCCACCACATGCCTGCAAATGACAGCAGGATAGGTACATACAACATGCACTCTTCCCAATACATGTCTTTCAAGTGTCACGCTGTCACAGATAGTGATCACTGCTGCCAATAACCCTGGACACAGAGAGGAAACCAGTTGAAGTATGCCAGTAGTGCACTCACATAGCAGTACAGGGTACCCCTTCTGTGGCAGATATGTAACCCCAACATGTACGAGTTCTCTCTAGTCATGTACCCAGAGTTATCACAGTTTGCCCCATACCATTCCAGGCTGACAGTTTAATAGGTATGTTTGTGCTATAGAAGTTATGGGCCATAGGTAGATGTAAAGTGAGTGCAGACCCATAGAGTATTGAGCAGTACGTTTGTGGAAAATAGAAGCATAAAAAGTTGTTAATGGACTTTTATCTCTCTCCCACCCCTTATCTGGATCAATGCTATAATTCATATACAACGGTTATGTTGTTCTCCATACCTAATGTTGGGACTTGTGTTCTATTATTGTTCATATATTTTATTGGCTGCATGTTAACATACCTTGTTCAAAAACCATTGTGGCCTGTTGCTGTCAGTGTTACTGGCATGCTGTTATGATGCATACTGTTGTTCCATTTATTCATGTGTTCTCTTTGCTATGTAACTGTTTCAAATCTGTATTATGGGGTTAATTGGAACACCCACTCATGCTGTTATAACTAATCCTGAAATGTGTTGTTCATGATTAACCAACATATTTTGTAAAACTTCAACAACATAGCACATTTGGGAAGGCAGATCCCGGTGGATCCACCTGCTCTGCCTCATCTGGCCATGGAACTGGGCCCCAGCACGTCTAGGACCCAACCCAGGACTTCCTCATCCATTGGACCTACACCAACAATTTTTGGTGGAAGTGCCTCATGGGATAGGGCCCTCAGAGTGTGCAAGGACAGGAGCCTGTCACCCACAGTCAGTTCTGGGGTATGGTGTGCAGCACCATCTGAACAGAGTTAGATGACCGGTTTCTCCAGATGGAGGCCCACCTGGTGTACCTCAAGGGGCCATGAAGGTGCAGGGGTGACTGCCCATGTGTGGGGACCTCAATCCTACTACATCCATTTGGTAGGTCATGGGCTACAGATTCCCAACCACCATCCCCATCAAAGGTGTTTACCCCCCCTCATGTGTCATATACCACCCCTGTCTGCTGTTTTGTCTGCCTGCAAAAGCAACCTATCCTAACCAACGTAGCTCCCCAAAGATACTTACAGTCCTCCCCCAGCATCCCACTCTCACCCTAAAAAAAGGGGGGCATCTGTCCCGCAAAAAAAAAAAAAACTTTGCCCCATACATAGCTCTACATTTCACCCCTATGTACAGTGAAGCTAATCAATCTACCCACAGATTATTCTGCAAATGTCTGTCGCCAACTAGCCACCCTGTGGGTGTGAGGCTGTAAATTCAAATTTTACACATTATTCACAGTTCTTGCTGCAGAAGAAATGTAGAGCTCTGGTCCTTTCTGACACCTGTCCTGCAGATCCCTAGCTGCTTTTCCTAATGTTTTACCCCCCCCTGCTTGCCCCCATTTCACCACCATCCTATCACCCTTTTTTTCTTTTCTTTAATTAAAATTAATGAGGGTGTAAGCAGGAGTAAGCGAGGCTAAGTGAAGCTAAGAAGGCTTAACTGTCTGTTAGCATTGCTTAAAGTTAGCAGTGCAAAACCACACAAACCCTTTTACAACTGCTTAAAAATCACTCTGTATCCAACAGCCCTTGTTCTGCCCAGCAACTAAATAATCAGCCTTGCCAAGCCACAAACACAGGATACTTGCACATTACAATCACAGCAATGCACTACTACACCATCTGAGCTGTGAGAACATGTAGTGCTTTTACAAGCATATAATGCATTCTGGTCATTTAACATTAATGAAAAAAGTCATCACTCCCAAGTCTGGAACCCAGGACCATGTGCACTACAATCACAGCAACATATTGCTACACCAGCTAAGCTGTAGGAACTTGCAATATTTTAACAAACATATTATGCACAACAGTCATTTAACATAAGAGAAAATTATATATCCATAGTACTCTTATATATATATATATATATATATATATATATATATATATATATATATATATATATATATATATATATATATATCTGTAGGACAAATTCCATTAAGAATAGTAGTAGTTTTGTCTTCTTGGGTTTAGGATAAGTTGGATACCTGAGATCCATTTTTCTACATAGTTAAAAGTTTCCTAAGTGAGTTGCTGCAGAATGGTGGGAGATGAGGCAGAGCAGATTAGGGTTGAATCATCTGCATATTGCATGAGTGTGGCATGCTGGGTTGAGCTATTGAGCTTATTTGTGAATAGAGAAAAAAGTACTGGGCCCAGTATAGAGCCTTGTGGGACACCTATGGTAGTTGGAAGATGTGGAGATAGAGTTCCTTTCTACTGGACAGATTGTTGCCTGTCAGATAGGTAGCTTCTGTACCAGGCTATAGTAGAAGGGGTGAAAGATAGTGAGGTTAGAGAGTCTAGCAGAATGTAGTGAGAGACCATGTCAAATGCCTTTGAGAGGTCCAGGAAAATGTCAAATGCATATGTTTGTCATTCCTGTAGAGGTGACTAGATTAGAGAAGGAAAGAGGAGCAGCAGTAGTGCTGTGATATGGACGGAATCTATATTGTGTGGTAGATAGGAGCTTATGTGTGTTAAGAAATGTCATGAGTTGAAGTGGATGCATTTCTCTAGATTTTTGGGGGCATAGGATGGCAATAAGTCAGTAGTTGGAGAAGTTGTAGGAGTTACCCCCCTTTATGAAAAGGAATGATGTAAGATACTTTCCAGAGTTTGGGTATGTAGGATTCTTGTATGACGCGGTTAATTAGGATGGAGATAAGATATGATAGGGACTCAATAGCCATTTTTAGGTAAGCAGCAGGTATGTTATCAGCTGCTAGTGTGGGTTTGAGCTTTAGGAGGAGTCTTTTGATTGTAGAGATGGGGACAGGTGATAGAGTAAAGGAGGAAGTACTATGGGATAGATTAGGCTGGGCTTGTGGTGGGCTATGCTTGGTTAACTGACCAGAGAAGGTTAAGATGGACGTTTTGAAGTGGTGATTAAATTGAGTGGCTGTGTTAATAGTATTATCTGTAGTTTGGAGATGGAGTAGTGGTTTTGCCTGGTTTTAGTATGGAGTTAATAGAATGCTAGAATTTCTGTGGATTCTTTGAATATTTGTTTTGGGCACTAAGGAAGTAGTTGTGTTTATTTTGTTTGGTTTCAGCCTTGGCCTTATTTCTAAGCTGTTGATAATATTGCTTGGAGCTGGTGGTATTTTCAGTCTTCCAGATTTTCAAGGCTTTATACCTGGCTTTTAGTAAGGCTCTAGTGTCTCTACTTAGCCAGGGTGCATAGTTAGCTTTCACTCTAATCTTCCTGCTGGGGTCATGACTGTAAAGAACATTGGTAAATATAGTATTGAAGTAGTCTGCTGCCTGGTCTAATCCTAGGGTTCGTAGTAGTTCCCAGTTGCAGTGGCTTAAAACAGTGTTGAGTTATTGTGGGGTAAGGTTACGGACATCACATACTAGTTTATAGACAATAGGTTTGGGGAGATTAGATTGTTTACGGAGTAGGACAGTGGGGAGATGGTCACTGAGATCATCTGGCAGACAACCTACTTTATAGTTTTGCTTGGGATAGTTGGCTAGAGTCCAATTCCAATCAAGTATAGATTTTTTTTGTTGTTTTTGTCTATTTTAGTGAGTTCTTCAATGAGTTGAGAGAACCCATCTAGATTAATATGCTTAGTGGGGTTATTGGAGTTGCAGACTATCCAGTTGGCATTTAGGTCACCTAGTTTGATAGTTACCTGTGCTAGGTTATCTTTTGTCCAGTGTAGGAATTCTTCTATTATGAGTGAGTTATTACCTGGGGGTATATAGCAGCATATTATATTGACTTTCATGGTGTTATTTATGGAAAGGATAGCAAACAGGTTTACAGCATTTTGAAATGTGGGTGGTGTGGTGTGGAGGAGTTGGAGGTTCAGGGTGTTTTTGAAGAGAATGGCTACACCTCCTCCTTTCCTGCCTACTCTATCTGATCTTATTGTATTATACCCTGGGGGGAGGAAGACTTCATCTTGGATACCGGAGTTCAGCCAGGTTTCTGTCATGGTAAGTATGTCAGGGGTGTAGTGTGCTATGAATGCATGCAATTCAGCTATTTTTTGGTGATGCTTCATATGTTGAGCTGTCCGGCACCTATGGCATTCCTGCTTACCCTGTCTGCATTGACATGGCTCACCCCAGCAAAGGTCAGCTCATGTATGACTACTACAAGTGTGTCTGTTGTCCAATACTGAGTGTGTCACTGCTAGGCCAGCTACCTGGGATGTTGTAATTATTCATATTTCACCTGTGAATGCTACTCTGATACATATGCGTGTCTTACAAATGTAAGAGACTTATATAGGGTATGTGCATAGTACACTACAGATGCAGATGTGTGTGTTGAACTATATGTGATATACTGAGCACATACCTGACAACATCCAGAGTTTTGCAGACTGACCACATGTATGCCTCATATTTGTAGTCAATGCCTCATACAGTTGAGTATTGTCTGGCACATCATTGGCAAAATATTAGCATACATTTAATTGTCAGATGTCATATCTTGCAGAGTAGACCTGTGAATGCAACACTGTATTTGACGGCAACTAAGTGTGTTTCAGCTAGATCCATAAAGTGACAGTATTTACTGGCCTTTGCCAAGCACTGATGTGTGCCTTTGTGCAGATGTCTTGCTCTAACAGGAGCTATGTATCTGACCCTGAAACCCATGTCAGTGCAAGTGTACCTTGTCCTGTAGCATGCTAACATTTGTGCATTTACAGACATCTGCTTTGTAGCTGGGGAGAGCACACCAACCATGCCACGTCACTAATCCCATCATATGTTTAGACCCCAAATGGAGACCTGCAAAGCCACAGGAGGTGGAGTGATGAACCTTAGCATAAACATACACACCTTCAAGCTGACCAAACAGTATGATGCAAAGGAGACATCCCGAGTGCAGGTACCAGTTGACAAAACATCTACTCAAATCATAGCTAGCTACAGGCCTCCAACCATAACTATGGACACCCACCACACCTATTGGGACCTGCTGGAATCTGTCAGGATTCAAACGTCTACCCATCTCCTGGGTGGCTTCAAATTCCCAACCATAATGTGCATGACCTATGGCACCTGAACATGAACGCACATAGGTTCCCCAGATGTGTCAATGCTAATGCAGTCGATCAGCTGATCAGCACTCCTATGAAAAGTGGAAATATCCTGTACCTGATTCTAACCAACATATGTAGCCACCATCCTCTTTTTTAATATCTGATCATGTAGCACATAGCCCTCACTGTTCAGGTCACCATCTCCCATGCCCACCCTCACCTCTACAGTGTCAAACAGAATTAACTGTACACAAATGACTATAAATCCCCTCAGAGCAGGTAGAAGTTGCTGTACAGCCAGTGTCCCATTTGTCAGAACTAGCAGCAGTGTCCAGGCCCACACCACAATACTATGTGGTCATCTACATAGCTACATGGACAATACCTGACAGGAGAACATCATCTCCCTCAAGATTGGGTAAATGCCATGGTGGACAGCAACAATACACAAATACCATAATAGGTGGACATAATTGCCAGACGGGCCAAGAAGGAACAGGTGCCTCATTGGAAACAATGTCAACTTGATCTGCACAAGCAAATAAGGTCACAGGTGATTTACCCTAAAGCTATCTTTGAGTGCAAATTGGACACATCCACCAAGGCCAATAACTAGGCCTTCCACACATGTGTCTGCAATTCCAGAGGCAACACACAAATCTGCTCTGTAGTGGTAGTCATTAACACCACATACACATATGGCATAGATATAGGCAACCAGCTGCAGACAGGTGAAGTTTAAACATCACCCCCCTGTCCCCCATTGGTACACATGTGCATGCATAGCACCTGCCCCCCTCTCCTCATCATCAGAAAACAGGTCCGGAATGCCCTCTCAAATACAGCACACTGAAGTTTTCATAGGCCTGGTACCATCCGTGGCTGCATCCTACATGAACACATGCATGGGCTCTTAAATCTATTCCACACTGTAGTCAACCACAGCCTGAGCACCGGAGTCATCACATCAGCAGAGAGGACAGCCACTGTCATCCCTATACTCAAAGGTGGAGCAATCCACCACCACAGGCAATCATATGCGCATCAGCCTAACTAGCCTGCTCTGCAAGGTCATGGAAGGTGATATCAAGGACATTATGAACAGGGACATTGGCACCATTGAAATGCCTAAGCCCACATAGCATGGTATTGTCAAAGATAGATCAGGCCTGTTAAACCTTGTCAACCTCTATGAAGTGGTCAACAAGCACAAGGACAATGGGAAGATGGTGAACAATGCCTACCTTTACCTAGCCCATTTCTCTCACAATAATCCCCAGGTGGCCAGGATACATATGCTTACACAGCTAGGCACCAACCTGCATGTTGCCAGATGGGTAGCTAACTGGCCCAATGATAGTACCCACTCAGTCAGAGTATTGGACCCCACCTCTAGTAGTAGAGTCTTCCAAATTGGTGTACCCCAAGGATTGGTTTTGGGGCCTCTGCAGTTTGAGATATATATATTTGAGGTACAGAACAAAAACAGTGGTCTTTGGCTGACCAGGTGTACAGATGCTTGCAAGCTGGCCACTGTCTTACATTCCCCTACTGATATGAGCATCCCCCAAGAGGCACTCACCCAATTAATGACTGGGACAAGAAGCATTACTGCAAACTGAATGCCAGGAGAGGCATCATTCTCCCTGCTCTGGCAGATGTCATCCACACTAAGTATGACAGTAATAATGTACTGAACATGCAATCAGATGTCAGGCGACTTGTGCACCAAACTTGGTAGCAAGCTGACAGTTTCCCACCATGTGGGCACCATTGTACGGAAAACTGTCTACATGGCCCACCTCACAAATATGGGTATGTCATCCAGGAACCAGGAGGCCACAACATCCCTGTACTCCACCCTCATCAGATGCATTAACAAGTACAATGGCTCTTTTGCCATGTACCTTGCCAAGCAAATGCAGCAGTTGCAGAAACCACAGAGGTTCCTGACCAGGCAGTTCCAGGGTCTGTATCACCTATCCTATACAGGTAGGCTGAAAGCCCTGTCCCTGTACTCAGCTTCATACAGACTGATCATAGGTGACCTGTGTCTGGCATACAAGCCCATGTCCAAACCAGCCTTGATGGCATTTCTGCATATCTTTAGGACACATTCCATTCATGCATCATGCACAAAAGGCCCTCACCTGGTCTCTGACATGCATAGTAGCTGTTGATGGGATACTGTGGTGTTCCACACAATACATTGTCTGTAAAATACACTCCATCACCATGTCTAGCAGTGTACATGTATATCCCACTAAAAGATAAAGATGGACGACTGCATGGGAAACAGATAAGGCACCACTGGGATCCTGTGTGTGTCCCAGATGGACAGGAAAAACAGGTGCTGACTTGGAAGGGGCATGGGTGAAAGTATGTGTCAGGCTTATGAGGGTGTCAGGGCCAATAGCCTTGTATCATCTTATGAGGCTATGCACCTAGTACTTTACATGTGTCCTGTATGTATTGCAGATCATCCTGCAATGTTGTCTGAAATGAATCTCTGTTAGTCTGAACTGTGTATGTACTGCAATGATAGTGTATAGTCCTGTCCCCTCATCAGTTATCATCACTTATCATTATACCTTGGCAGTGTGTGTGGTCTGTATAGCAGTAAGTCAGCTGTTACAATATGCCATTAACATGGTCTTTAAAGTAATGTCATGGGTAGGAGGTCAACAGGCTTTAAAATGGTATAAGCTACACCCACAACAGCCACAGGATAAGCTTCACACACTACTATAGTTGTCGATATTGAGATTAGAATTCCTACCTATTTCCATTATACTATTATGTAGTTATTGCACATGCCACACAGCTTAGAGGGCTGATAAGTGTATACAGGTACATCTAGGATGAATGACATCCACAGGCCTTGTAAAGTAAGGCAATGGGACATGTATTGGGTGGTACATGCCTCAAAATGTATAACCCACGCCCCCAGGGGATATGATTCTTGCCCAAACATACACTGATGTGGGCCTCACGCACACAGTTTCACAGTTGCCAGTATTGAGATTAGAATCCTTACCTATCTAGTTATGTAACAGTATCATAAGGTATAGCTAAGGTGATTACATCAAGAGCCCTTGTAATGTATGGCAATGGGAGATGTACTGGGTGGAAGGGCATCAAAATGCATTACCCTACAAACATGCACACTTACAAACAACCTTCACACACACTTGCCACAACTGAGTGTAGAACTCCTGCCTAAGTAGTTATCTGTATTATACTGTTACATAGTTATTACAAGTTCCACAGAGCTCATACAACTGAATGCTGTCCAAAGGTACTTCTAAGGGCAATGACATCAGCAAGACTGCTAAAGTAGGGCACTGGGAACTGTTGTGGGTGGGAAAGTCCACAAAATACTTCTTCTTACAAACATACACACTTACAAACTCTTACACATACACTTATGCACATACATGCCAGACATGATAGTAGAACCCCTGCCTATCTAGTTATTTGTACTATAGTGTTATGCAGTTATCACATGTGCTACAGAGCTTATAGGACTGACAACTGGTCAAAGGTGCTTCTAAGTGGATTGACATCAGCAGGACTGCTAAAGTAGAACACTGGGTGGGAAAGTCCTCAAAATACTTCATCCTACATACTTACAAATACTTGCACATACACACAGAAACACACACACACATACATTTGCTGGATCTGAGAGTAGAACGCTTGACTATCTAGTTATTTGTACTATAGTATTACACAGTTATTGCATGTGTTACAGAGCTTATTGTGCTGATAACTGCCCAAAGATGCTTATAAGGTGAATGAAATCAGCAGGACTGCTAAAGTAGGGTACTGGGTGGGAAAGTCCTCAAAATACTTCATCCTACAAGCATACACATTTACCAACACTAGAACATACACTTATACACACACACACGCCCACATTTGCCAGATCTGAGAGAAGAACCCCTGCCTATTTAGTTACTTGTACTATAGTGTTATGCAGTCATCACACATGCTAAAGAACTTAAAGGGCTGATGACTGCCCAAAGGTGCTTTTAAGGGGAATGACATCAGCAGGTCTGCTAAAGTAGGGCACTGGGAAGTGTTGTGGCTGGGAAGGCACTCAAAATACACTTGCACATTTACACATACTTGTACAAACACACACACATTTTCCAGAACTGGGAATGGGACGCCTGCCTATCTAGTTATTTGTACTATGCTGTTACATAGTTATTACACATGCCATGGAGCTTATAGGGTTGGGGCTGTGCAAAGGTACTTCTAAGGGGAATGACATCAGCTGGACTGCTAAAGTGGGGCACTGGGAAGTGTTGTGGGTGGGAAAGTCCTCAAAATACTTCACCCTATAAGGGAAGGACATCACTCTATGCCATTCAGGGTATCTGTGTATATGAGTCACTCTGTGTGTGGCCCCCTGTGTGTGTGTGTCTCTCTCTCTCTATCACTGTATATCTCTCACTTCCCCACATCTATGTGTGTGTATGCTTGACGTATTGTTATATGTTGCCCATATATATGCCTGTGTATCACACTCAATGGATGCAAATATATCACATATGGGCCACACACAGCTAGCTGAGGGTAATCTTGTCTGATGGGTGTGTGTAGGAACAGTTAAGGTATACATAGCTGCCTGTATCTACAGACATATATACACAATGCAGTCATATAGTCCGATGTGGGTTCCAACATTGCCTGTGATTCTCCAAGTGTAGGAGCATGACCAGTGTGACCTTGTATAGTGAGAGTGGGATTCCATTCCAAAGATAGGTGTACTACTGGTGTCTGCTACAGCCATACCTCTCAGGAGTGAACAGGACTTTCCTAAGAGAACTGGGTTTGTTTAGCAGGTGTTTTCTGATATATCTGTAGTCTGACACTGCAATGTATTGTGTCATTACCTAGTGACAGACATCTTCAGATCACCACAGTGCTTTACCAGAGCAATACAAGATGTATGATGCACAGACCAATATTATCAGCCCAGCTATGTACATTCTTGCCCAACAAGCCCAGTTGGTAGGTGTGGCTTCAGCCAGTTGACTGATGCCACTGTGTAAACAGTCCAGCAACTTGGTGATATACTGGCTGGGGATCTCCTGTTTCTGTGGTATCTTTCTTACCTGAGATGTCATATCCTGCTGTGGCCATACCTCTCAACTGTGCATTTTTTGACAGATTGTCCAGGTGTTTGCCTAGAGGTTTCATCCAGTCTACATATACTTGTGTTTCTATGGCAAGTTATGTGCATATAATTGAAGACTGATGTTACAAAATAATGACAGATATTACTGTTTCAGACTACATAACGTTCAGACAATTCCCGTTAATGCAAACCCCTCATCCTACCAACCTTTTTCAGTATGTAAGGCAATATTTACAACACATGCCTATCATTGTGCCTTTGTCCCACTTTTATTTCTGACCTTGCCCAGATGTCTTGCTGTCAGAGGTTGGGAGGTATGGGTGTGGGTACAGAGTGCATTCTACTGTGCAGACGTCCATTATATGTGTAGTATATTCCACAAAGTACTGTGACTTCCAGGTATGTCAGTAGCAGAGCAGTAGATGTAGCTGGCATGCATAATAGTTGGCACTGCAGTTATCTGCACATGGCCCTGTCAAAGACAGCACTGTACCTTGGCCACTCCAACATAACAGCCAGGAGTAAGTGCCGGCTAGATCCTGGCAGTATTAACCACACATACACATAGTTCATTGACCCCTGCATATTGTGGACATGAAACATGTCTTCATGTGTATTGGGACAGGCCTGGCAATGTGTGCTCTGCTACTATTTCCCTGCAAACATACATGTTACTGCACTTCAGTGGGAATATGCAGAATATACAAACTGGGGGGGTCTTAGTTCACATGCATGGATGTCAATGTGTGTGTCCCATATTCACCCCTCAACCTCACCCAGCAAGTCAGCCGTAGAAAACCATAAAGAAAAGTCTGTCAAAGGACCACAAATGGAGACAATGATGAAATACCCACTACAGACTTACAAAGTAATAGCATAGCAGGTCTTGCATTTGCAGTAAGGCTCTGAAGGGTAAGAAGTCTAAAACGCAAATGTATGCCATTACAATCTGACCTGTGCACTGTAGTGATATGCCTCAAGTCTCCAGGACAATACTATGCTAAATGGAACCAAAATGTAAAGCAAATATCAGCACAGTCTGCACATATATGTACAGTTCACATGTGTGCCCCCCCAGGGCATAATAATGAATGAGTGTGCTGGCTGCCCTGGAAGTTACCACGATTCCCACATCTGGCATCTTACGCAGCTGTACCGGACATTTGCCAATGGGAACATCCCACATGGTCACCTAGTGGGGGATGCTGGATATGCACTGGAGCCATGGCTGATGACACCCATCAGAAATGCACACAGACCCGAACAAAAACACCATAATGTGGCACACGCTCAAACACGAATCATAATAGAGCATGTGTTCGGGATGCTCAAGTCATGATTCCGGTGTCTAGACACATCCAGTGGAGCCTTGCAGTACTCACCAACTAAATTACTCAAATTGTCCTTGTATGTGCCATGCTACACAATATGATCCTGCGGAAACAGCTGCAGCAGGGGCAGCATGGGGCAGAGCCACACAGCCCCCCACCAGTGCCAAGGCCTGTACAGGCACAGAGTGACCCAGAGGAGGAACAACCTGAGCCTGCCCCAGTAGGCAGAAGGAGGCGTGCCCAGTATGCCCTGGCCTTGGCAAAGTGGCAATGCATAGCACATGCACTGACAGTAGGGAACTAGGGAATGACACCTCTCTCTGACTCGCACATACAGTAAAAGTGATGCTAAACATGACACTACCTGTGCTCAACCATATATATAGGGAGTGTATTATGTGCATCTGACATAGGCAGCCCTGCAGCACCACCCTCAAGACTGGGACAACCACAAGGTAAGTGACCCACACATGCCAGTTGGGGGGCACATACCCAAAAACAGTCACAGCCAGCAGGAAAGGTGTAGACAAACACAAACAAATGCTGTACTATGGCCTCTGAATGAGCCCCATGGGTAACCCCTACCGCAGTCCTACACAGACAGACTACAGCAGGCCAGCCAGTTGGATGTAAGTTTGAAGGATAGGAAGTCAGAAACTAATATGTAGGTAGTTAAAGCTAAGATCTTTAGTATACTGGTATGCCTCTAGCCAGCATGACAGATAAGACTACAGACTGAAATGGTGTACCCAACATAGCAGTGCAGTCCTAGCAAATGTGTAAAAGTGTAAGGTGTGCCCCACCATCCTATGTACACTTATAGTAACAGTCAGGCATTCCCCCCCACTCCTGTGTAGAAATGTAGAAACAGTCAGGTGTCTCCCACCCCCCTGCTATGCAGAAATGTAGCAACAGTAAATGCTAAATGACTGATGTATACCCTGCAGACACAGCATGCTACCTGTCGGTGTACAACACAAAGGTCAGCACCGCAGTACAACCTACCTGGACATAATCCACACATGCAATATAGAATGCCATACTGGGCATGCTCACACACTTAAAGGAATGAAGGCAATCTCAGTCAACAACATACTGAAAGTCCATACTGGGCATGCTCACACACTTAAACATATGAAGGCCATGTCAGCAAACACCAGTGGATCAGACATATCTGGCAGTTGCAGTTATTAGTGCAGACACATGTCAGTATGCACCACTCCTGCCTTGCACACACAGTGGATAGGAATACAGACATATATGTAAGGACAACACACAATAATAAGCCAAAGGTAGATGGATATAGATGTGGTGAAGAGGGTGACCATGACAAGGAGCCATCTGGGCATGTCCCACCCAGCACACAGCCAAAGGGCCCCAAACACATGAAGTGCAGGTGTCAATGCAGATAATAGCCACCAGTATCTGTCAGCATGACGGCGTGTTGCACACATGCCAGCTGTGCAATATGACTGTACAAAGAAGTAATCAACCTAGTAGCTGTATACACGTACCTGTGGCATATGACCCCATATGTGCCCGCATGTGGCATGTCAACCCCTACATGAATGGGTTATGGCCCATGCACACACTGCCCTCCCCATAGCAGTATCATGACAAGCCTGCTGAGGTCATCCAATGTGAAATATACCTGTGGGAGAGCTGTATCTCAGTCAGCCCTATGGCGTGTCCCATAACTGTGTACTGCTGTACAGATGAACTAGTTAGGTAGTAGTCCTAACCCCAGACATGGCAACTGTGTGAGGGTGTGTTTGTGTGCGTGTCTCTCGGTCTATGACTGTGTAGAGAAAAATGCTTTGTAGGCTACTCACACTCTGTACAGTTCATATACACAACTTTGGCAAAGCTGCTGATATCACTCACCTAGAAATACACCTCTGGTGTGCTCATAGTCCAGTAATCTCTGTAGTGCATCCTGTAACTGCTTACTGCTGTAGTGTGATAAAATAGTTAGGTAGGTGTTCTAACCCCAGACCTGGCAACTGTATGCTTCTGTGTGTGTCTGACTGAGTAGAGAGCAATGTTTTTTAGCCCACCACACCCCTTACAATACATATACTCAACTTTGGCAAGGCTGCTGATGTCACTCACCTAGAAATACACCTCTGGGGAAATCATAGACCAATAATCTCCATAGCGTGTCCTGTAACTGCGTACTGCTGTAGTGTGGTAAAGTAGGTAGTTAGTTAGGTGTTTTAACCCCAGACCTGGCAACTGTGTACTTGTGTGTGTCTGACTAAGTAGAGAGCAATGCTTTTTAGCCCACCACACCCTGTACAATACATATACTCAGCTTTGGCAAGACTGCTGATGTCAATCACCTAGAAATACACCTCTGGGGAAATCATAATCCACTAATCTCTGTAGCACGTCCTGTAACTGCATACTGCTGTAGTTCGATAAAGTAGTTAGGTAGGTGCTCTAACCCCGGACCTGGCAACTGTGTGCTTTTGTGTGTGTGTCTGAGTAGTGAGCAATGCTTTTTAGCCCACCACACCCCATACAATACATATACTCAACTTTGGCAAGGCTGCTGATGTCACTCACCTAGAAATACACCTCTGGGGAAATCATAGCCCAGTAATCTCTGTAGCGCATCCTGTAACTGTGTACTGCTGTAGTGTGATCTAGAACTGTGGTTGGGTTCCTTTTCCTCCCATGGCAGTTCTGGATGTTTTGTGTGTGTTCCAATGTCTGTGTATGGAGGAATGCATCATAGGCTACTCACTCGCAGTGCATTTCAAATGTCCTACTTTTGCAATCCCGTTGACGTCATTCATTGTGAAATACAACTTTGTGAAACATGGTCGGTAGTAATCCCTGTGGTGCGACCTATAACTGTTCCATGCTGAAGTGTAATATAGGCCTTGATCAGGGGTTCAATACCCACACATGTCGGTTGTGGATGCTTTGTGCATGTCTCACTGCCTGAGTAGGGCGCAATGCATTTTAGGCTAGTCACTCACAGTACAGTCGAAATGGCCCTCTGTGGTAATCCTGCTGATGTCAGTCAATGTGAAATACACCTTTGGGGAAAAAAAACACTTCAGTAATGTCCGTGGCATGTACTATAACTGCATAGTGCTGTAGTGTAATAAACTAGTTAGGTAAAGGTTCAACTTCCAGACATGACAGGTGTGTGCATGTGTGTGTGTGTGTGTGTTTGTAACTTGGATCCTGTGTAGAAGTGGAGTGGGATGTGTGACACCTGAGGGCAATATGAAGGGAGTTTTGCTTATTCCTTTTATGGTGGCCCTACTATATATCACAATGGCAACCATACAGGGATAACAGATGTAAATTAGCCGAGAGTCTGGGGTGCAAAGCCATACCCATACATGTGATATCAAGGCCAGCCACATGTTTGACTGTGGGGGGATGCCTAGTCGTACAAGACATATAGTGTGTGGGGCATCTCAACCTCATTAACGGTGCATGTGGACACATGTGTATTTGTAAATCTGCCATTGCCGTCTACAGATGTATGGCCATATATACCTATATAGATTAATATATCTGCTAATACGTGTATAACCATGTCCGTATACACCTACATAGATATATATCTGTGTACACATATGTAACGTGCTTGTGTATATGTAGACATGTAGGTGTAGACACATATATGTGTCGATTTAGGCACATGCATGTATATATGTGCAGATATATTGATAGATATGAATACAGTTTTAGATAGTAATATATATATATATATATATATATATATATATATATATATATATATATATATATACATTTCTAGATATGTTGTATCTGTTTAGATATTAATATATTTACACACACATACATCTAGATGTTGGTATACATTCTTTGTACTGTTGCTTGACTGGACTGGATGATATGTTTCTGAAAGCATCAAATATCTTAGTATCTGTCATGGCTTAGTGGGAAATCACTTTGTCTATGGTGGGCAGGGTCCTTGGGTTGTGCCTTGTTAGAGCTGTCTTTTTTGTTGCTGGGCAAAACACAGCCAGTTGGATTCACAGTAATTAAGGCACTTTAAAGCAGTTGTAAGCATGTCTGCGTGGAGCTAAGCAATGCCTACACAGGTTAAGTAATTCAGCAGCTAACTCAGGGGGCACCAGGCCTGATGTGAGGCTATGATTACACATGACAGGTGAGCTGCCATTCCATTTTCTAGTTCATGTAGTACACAGCCCAGGATGTCATCTGGTCCCATGAATGCTGTATTCTTAGCTGTGGGTAGTGCATTTCCTGCCTGTGTGACCATGATTACTGGGCAATGAAACCCTTTTCGTATTGACATGGGCACATTTGGGGGTGAGAGGGGGTGAATGTGACACTAAATCAATTTGCCAGGATACTGGCACATTCCGTGGGAGCAGTCTATGTAATGCCATTCTGTTGCAGCTCAGAGCACTTCTGAGCATTGCCAGTTTGAATTTGGACATAATTGTAGAATGCTGTGTGGTTGTCTGTGGAATCTCTGTCAATTATAGTTACATAACCTGTTTTGGAGGAGTCCATGAGGGATCCTTGCATCTTACTGGGGCTGGTAAGGGAGTTGTTGGCATCCTTGGATTACCCTTTTGTCTTCAACAGTGTCTACCGTCTGTTGTATACTCTGTAAATGGCAGGAGACCACCAGACAGGCATGAATATTTGGGAGGTGAGTGTCGTGTTTCTATGTGGAATGTCAGGAATCATGCACAAGTGGCTGTTCTCATACAGTGCCTTAGTCCAGGACCCACCAGTTGAACTGTCAGCTCCTGTCTTCATGGGTGTCACAAACATTGTCACTTCTGCCTTGAGTAGCATGATGCTGGCCTTGCAGAGGTCTTTTACGGACAACCGTATATACATTCCTTTCACATATTCAGTTTGATTAGCCTATGATTTGATTACTTTGGTGGAACCACAGTCCTATGTACTGTTGTGATGGCTTAGTGGTTAGTTACTGTGACTATAGTGTACAGGGTCCTGGGTTCATGACCTGCAAAAGCAGGTTATTTTTGTTTTGGCCAGAACAGCTGTTAATGCATACAGACTAATTAGGGCAATTTATGGCAGTCGCACTCAATACAATTAAAATGCCCTACTCTGGCAATCCCACTGATGTTAATCACTGTGAAGTACACCTTTGAGGAAGGGGTACTCCAGCAGTCTGTGTGGTGCATGCTATAACAGCATAATGCTGTAGTATGATATAGAACTCTGGTAGGGGTTCTATTCCTACACATGGGAGTTGTGGATGCTTTTGTATCTGTACTTATGCCTGTGTAGAGAGCAATGCATGTTTGGCTAGTCACACTCACTGCAATTCATTTGCCCTACTTTGGCAGATCTGTTGATGTAACTCACTGTGAAATAAACCTGTGGGGAAAAACTACTCCACTAGTCTCTGTGGCGTGCTCTATAATGGCATAGTGCTGTAGTGTAATAACTAGTTAAGTAGGGGTTCTAATGACAGGTGTGTGTGTGTGTGTGTGTGTGTGTGTGTGTGTGTGTGTGTGTGTGTGTGTGTGTGTGTGTGTCATAATGTGTTGATGTTTGTTGCATGTGTTCTGTGTGGATGTGGTTGTGAGTGTGTAACAACTGGACCCAATGGTGAGTGCATTTTTAAACATTCGTATATGGTGCCCCTAGCATAATTCACAATATCCACCATGCATGGATAACAGATGTGATATCAGTGCATAGCCAGTCATGGGTTCGATACCCTGGAGTGGTAGGTGTGTGACACACACATGCTTACCTTTTACTCTCCCAATCCACCCTGACTTATCTTTGCCTCTGTCTGCCTCTCTCACTCCCTCTCTGGTGGATGTGGAGACTTACACCTGCTTTGCATAGGCAGCGGCACGTGTATTGTCAGTGATGCTCATGATTAGCTAATGGCCTCTGCACAGATTACAGCCCTCCTCTAGCTGATTGCATGTGGAACAGCTGTAGTAACATTCCCATAGCTAATTGCATGGAAACACACTCCAATATCTATGAACATCATGGTTGTGTTGGGCCTTTTTACTCACTGTGAGCAGGAACTAGATTTGTTGTTTGGCAGAAAATATCACAGATGGACTGGGGAATAACCTCTGACAATATACACTGTGGAAACAGGCCAACACACAGGAGGGGGATGTGCCTGTCCTGACTACAGTCTCTAAGTACTGCTATACTGCAGTTGGGGTAATATTGGTTTAACAGGGTGTGTGTGGATATGGCTGTCATACATGTTTTAATACTTGTCATATTGGTGCTATGTTCATGAGGAAGCCCCATCTGTAGTGTAATCTGCAGACTGGGCAGTGTCTGGTGCCTTGTGTTCTTTGTGTTACCCACAGAGCACCTATCTCTCAACTGCAGAAGGTAGTGCGAAGATTGCAGTCAATAGATGGTGACAGCCGGGAGAGGTACTGACGTCATATCCCTCATAGGACATATGTTGCATCACACCTTGTTATGACAGGAAATGGATGAGGTCATCACAGCAACATGTCAATATTGGCCCTGTGTTTGTGCCTCCAGCCACAACCCTGTCAACCTTTGTATATATGTCATGCAGTAGGGGGTGCATATGTTCTGTAGACCATATTCATTGACAGCATAGCTGATAACAAGCCAGTGAGATATCAGACTGCTACACATGTTATGTACAGTCGGGGTATATTTGAGGACATAGCCTGGGCATTCTGTGGTTGTGTGTACAGTACTGATATATGTGTAAGTCTGGTAATTGTCGACAGAGTGTGTGTATAATGCATATGTACCTTGACCTGTGCACAGACTGTGAGATGTCATTGTTCTTGGCCCTGTTCTATCTGATGTTACATGCTGCTCCAATGTATGTCACCCTATCAGCTTACATGTTTGTAGGTACGAATGCACACATATCCCAAACCACAGACAACCACTGGACCACACTGTGTAGCGACCCAGTATATGTAGGGTTGTTGTGTGAGTGGCTCATATAAGGATGGTGTACATTAGATAGTCCATATACTGTAATAGCATGCTAGCTTACCATATGTGGCTGTGGATGTGTTCACATTGGTTGTGGTTACGCACTTTCACACAGGTGTCTGTTACTCTGTGATGCAACATGCCTGTAGAGCCTGCTATCTATGCATGTACATGTGTATTCCCACATAGGAGATGTAGCTCAGTGTTGAGTCAGTCTGCCTGTAGCCTGCACTGTGCTTTGTTACATGCCTAGCAGCTTACTGTACTTATCCAGTGAGATGTCATATCCCAATACTTTCCAGATGTACTGCTGCCTGGCCACCATAACAGTCATGTATATCAGATAACGCAGTGGGATGCTGTTCAGATGTATGTCAGTAACTAGTGGATAGTATGTGGCCATGGCACCTCTGTACCACCGGTTATTAAGTGTCAGGACAGACAGGGGTGTATGAATGCATAACCTATGGGGGCAAATGTATACCAGTATGTATGTGTCATACCCATCTACATGGCTGTTAACATCCACATTGACAGGCCTGGTCCACATGTCTTGCATGAAGGGGTTCTGTTTATACCCCTGCACTGACCCGAGTGTGTCAGACTGTCCACATATATTGGCCACATCGCAGCTGTAGTCCGCAGGGGTGTTACAGTGCTAGGAGTGGTACTGTGCTATGATGACCTTAGGATGTCTGTAAGTAGCCAATGAGACACATGCTATCAGCAGATGTGGCCTCCCACACACACTATTTCTGTGAAGACAATCCCAATTACAGTAGCAATAGTCTACAAATATAGCTGCACTACATACATTACACCCCCTTGCACTGAGATGTTGGGACTATTGGGGCTGAGGTAGGGCTCTACTCCATGAGCAGGACATATGGTGAACATATATCTATATATAAGTATACATATATCCATATAGATATGTACACATATACATATCATGCTTACTGTATGACAACAGTTATACACATATGTGCCTGTGTTACAGCCTCTGTCCCCCACCTACATACTGGGCCTTGCACATATAACATACTTTCAGGGGTTGTATGTAGTGGGCTGTGTGTATGTCATGCTGTCATTCCTGCCATCACTCCACTGCTGTTGTGTCCCCACACATACTGGGGGGCTGGGGCCATATATGTGTGGGTTTCACCTACACAATACATGTGTGCCATAATGCACTCCAGAGGACAGTGTATGTAACAGTGGTATATGGCCCAGTATTAGTGAGTGTAGGGGGGGTACACCATGACTAACCTAGGCTGTTACGACATGTGTGGTTATCTGGGATAAGCTGCTTTAAGGTAACTGGATGTACTTTACCATACAATCCACCTTGGGTAAATGCAGGCCTACTGCCTCCTGCCATACAGGATGTTCTGTTAGTCAGTGTGATTGTGATGGTGTCAGGTATGCCTTGTTATGTAACAGATACATACCATTTTGTCAACTGGGGGTCTGTACCCCCTAGGGATTGTGTACAGAGTGTAGATAGAGGCTGCTGACCTATACATCTGCATTATGTACTGTTGATTGCCTGGTATGCTATGGCCCAGTCTGTCATTACTGATGTACTACTTGAAGGCCTCGGCATGGACAGCAACATATCTCAGCCTTTCCCGACTACTGTCTTAGTATAACTGTTCCACAGTTGCACTACACTGTTCATATGGATGTCAGTGTCTAAACAGCTATATGCCATGGCATATACAGCTGTCATAGCACACAGATAAAGCTTTCACATTCATTTATGCATACCTGATTGTGGTGTTATACCCTTTGATATCTCTGTGGGTATATGCTGCAGGCTATGAATGTCATTTGTATGGGTGGCTCATGCAGTTTTCAGTTGGTAAGGTGGTGACTCTAGGAATAGTGACTGCTCCATATTGTGTGCACGTACTACATATGTATATTTTTGTAGAAATCTCTGTGTGTGTATGTGTAGTGATTTATATATCTATATATGTGTATAGTTTTATATCTATCTATACACACCTGTATCTGCATATATGTGTCTGTGTATATGTATCCTAGGGATGGCCAAGTCGTGTTTGGTCCTGGTTATGAGATCTGCAACACTTGGTACTGTATTACAGGGGGGTTGTGCTTGGCTGGGGGGTATACCTGTAGGTACCAGATGTATATTGAGTGGGGCCTCTCAACCCCATTACCGTTGCATGAGGACATATATCTACTGTTATTTCCCCATTGTTGTCTACAGACGTATGTCTGTATATACATATATATATATATATATATATATATATATATATATATATATATATATATATATAACCTGCTGTATATATTTAGACATGTTGATGTGGACATATATATCTATAGATGTAGACATTTGCATGTTTATATGTTCATAAATATCTATATCGACAGTTTATATATATATCTATATATATATATATATATATATATATATATATATATATATATATATGTGTGTGGGTGTATAATATATATATATATATGAATATGCTGTACATGTTTAGACATTAACATATTTACTCATACAGATACATGTACATGTTGGAATACATTCTCTGTACTGTTGAATGACTGGGCTGGATAATATGGTTGTGAATACATCAATGAAATGTATATCTGAGATGGCTTAGTGGTAAATCACCTTGTCTATGGTGTGTAGTGTCATGGGTTTGATACTAGCAGAGCCCGCTTATGTTGTTGCTGGACAGAATATGGGCCGTTGGATACAGAGTGATTAAGTCACTTTCAAGCTGTTGTGAGCGTGTTTGCACGGGAATAAGCACCTTTAGGTGGCAATAAGCGTGTTTCAGCCTGTTTGTGCAGGGTTAAGCACTGTCTACACAGATTAAACAATTTATCAGCTGAGTGTGAGAAACTGTAACCGGAAGTTAGCAGTGCTTACCATCACGCAAACCAACTCAAAAGTGCCTTACTCACTCCGTATTCAATAGACCTTGTTCTGCCCAGCAACAAAATAAAAGGCCTCAGCAAGGCTCAGACCCAGGACCCTGCATACCACAGCCCATGTGATTTACCATTAAGCCATAGCAGATATACATACCTCCGCTGTTATCACAAACATAGCATTCAGCAAAAGATGTCAACAGTACAGGGTATGTACATATATATGTAGATGTGATAGATATATACCTCTCCCACTATGATATCTATCTATCTATATAAATATCTACATATGTGTATATATATATATATATATATATATATATATATATATATATACATATACATACATACATACATACATACATGTGCATACAGCTATACATATATACATCTAGATATATATATATCTCTGTCAATATATCTATATACAGCAATATATGTGTGTGTGTGTGTGTGTGTGTGTGTGTGTGTGTGTGTGCGTGTGTGTATGACAGAAACAAAGATAATTGAAAGTATTGAAATGTAGTGGGACTGGATCTGATTGGAAGTGTGTCATATTAACACCTACAGTATTGATATGTGACCCTACTATGTCTATCAGTGTTGCATAGTAATATATGTTTATTACCTATTTCATTCAACTAAGCCCAAGGTATGTTCCTCGGCTTCCACTATACTATTTTCCCCAGTGCACCCTCACAGCACTGGCCATATGTTTGTCTCATTGTTACAAAACCACATTGTTACCCTACCCATTACCCACCCCTGCCCCCTCCTTGCCCAACTACCTCCACAAGGCAGCCTGCTTACATCTGGTCCATCCAAACCTGACACGCTTCGATCCATAATGTTATGGCAATTGCTCCCTACAAACCCCAGCCCCCACATGCACATTAACCATCCATTGTCCAGGTGCTAGGGCAGACCCTTCACACTTCTACACATTGACCTCTCTCCAGTGCTAGGGACCCAACATGTATGTTGTCTCCACCCAAGCATATTCAGGCTTCCCTACAGCCTATTCCATGTTACACACATACCATCTCCACCTTTGGAGAGAAGAGTCATCCCAGAGAACCAATTGTATTTGTTGGTATTACAAATTGGGAGGAACCTGTCTTGGTTTCATGAGTAGATGTAGTGAGTCCACAGTATTCAGCCCACTGATAGTATCTGGCCACCAGTCTGAGAAGCAGTGATATGTTCCCACCTGTACCCAGCCGCATTTCCCAGTTCCACTTCACTGACGATCCAGCTTTGACCTTCCTAGCATGTTGCATGCCCCCTCGCCGTGCACTTAACTGTTGTTTTCCTGTTGTCTTCCAGGTATACGAGGTGCACACAACCGCAGTTGACACGTGACTCATAACAGGTTAGGTTTGAGGTATACGTGATGGACACATCCCCTGTATACACATGACACTACATGTTTCTCTCTGTTTTACCTTTATAATGATAATGAAAATGCGCACAGCACCTTGCAGGGCTACAGGGTTGGCTTTATCATTGGACAGGAACTGTGTAGCTAATTTAAATAAACAGCTCGGAATACGGTATGTAAACAATGTTTAAATGGTTGCATGTATTAATGACATGTCTTTCTGAATAAGTCTTGATATTAAAAAATACAAAAGCGCTAAATACATGAGTAGCCGTTGTTTTCCTATTAATGCCTTATGAATGCTTTCCTGTCCCGCAGTTCATTCTTAGTTTTTTATATATATATATATATATATATATATATATATATATATATATATATATATATATATATAAATAAATATAATACAGCACATAACAAATGCATATATGGCCACAGGCACCATTAATGGGGGTGAGTGGGCTCAAGCAACATACACCTGACACGTATCAGGATTCTACCCCCCCCCCAGCCACACAGGTCTGTTATGGAATACAATACCAACTGGTGCAAATCCCATGACCAGGACCTGACATTTCATGGCCACAACATATTAACAGTAAGCCCTGCTACCTGTATGATGTGAGGCTGGTATCGGTAACATATACAGTACAGTCTAGCTACTATACTGAATGTACAACGTGGAATCAATAAAATATTTCTAAGATACATATACACAGACACAGGTATGCAGATACATATATATGTCTAAATATATTTATATATCTACACACACACATATATATATATATATATATATAGAGAGAGAGAGAGAGAGAGAAAGAGAGACATGTATGCAACTACACATACACACACAGAGGTATGCCTAGGGAGATGCATTATTAGAGGGTGCACACTACACTGAACAGCCAGTATCCCTACAGTTGCAACCTCATCAGATGGACAGTGTATGAGTCACACATACAAAAGATAATTGTCTGAAACATTTACCCACAGGGGAGTACAAGGCTGTGACACAACACACAGGTTTGGATATATTTTCAAGGTTTATTTCTGTAGTAATACATTTGATTATGCCATGTCATATACCTGTTCAATGTTGCAATACATACAAAGAGATGAATGAAACCCTCAGTCAGATCATTTATTACAGTAATCAGAAAGCATAACATACGTTGGTGTCAAGGCCAAGGACGTCAAGTAGTACAACAGGTAAGACAGACTGGGCCACAGGATAACAATCAGTCAACAGTAAGTAATGCAGATATACAGGCCAGAGGCCTCTAACTACATTCTGTACTCAATACCTAGGTGGAAAAGACCAAGGTTGATGATGGGACATATCTGTTACATAACAATGCATAACTGAAATCATCACAATTGCACTGACAAACAGAACAGGCTGTATGGCAGTAATCAGTAGGGCAGCAATGTTCACAAGGTGAAATGTATGGTAAGCCGGCTTACTACTAATATACCTCCCATATTGTAACACCATAGGTTAATGTTGGTGGTCCCACCCCCATAGACTGACTTACAGGAGCAAATAACAATGTTACATTCACTGACCTCTACACTGCAGAGGGGCACACATGTGTTGTGCAGATGAAGCCCACATATATATGGTACATATGTTCTGTACACCATTATTCATTGAAATCATACCTGATAACAAGCCAGTGAGATAACAGACTGCTGGACATGCTGTGTATAGTAATGGCTTTTATTGAGGACATGACTTGGACAGTCTGTGGTTGTGCATACAGTACTGCTGTCTGTGTACATAGGGCAGGAATCTGCAGCCATCAGTATCCCAGGATTCATGTCTGTCCCCTCACCCACCACAGTAAGGTCATTGGAAATCACAACAGCTAATTGACCCCTAATATGAAGATTATACTGCATATAAGGTTTCAAATATTGTTATACTATATATGACAGAACTAATTGTATCAGAGCAATACCTAACATCCATCCATGATTGTGTTCCTGTGTTGGCCCTGGTTGATCTCCGTGTGTGTTTGTGTGTGGGTGGTGCATTACAGTGTCCATTAATCCTCAGAGGTACAGAGAGCCACTACAGCAGGTTGTTAGAGCTGCATGTGGTTCCAGAGCCGCAGGTTGCAGACCCCTGAGTAAGGAACTTGAAGACAATCTGTGTATTGTGCATATGTATCTTGGGCAGTGCATAGACTTTTGTACATGCAATTGTTTTTTACCCTGTACTATGTGATGTTACATGCTGCCCCAATGTATGGTACCTTATTTGATCACATGTCTGTAGGGCCAGGCACATGTGTCCCATATCACAGACAGCCAATGGACCTCACTGTGCCATGACCAGTGTATGTATGATTACTGTGTGAGTGGTACATATTAGGGTGGTGTTTACCAGATGGTCATTATACCATCATATTAAGCTTGTGTTATCACATACCCTGTTGTAGAATATGACTGCAGAACATCCTACTGCTGACACATGTACACCTATAACACAACTGGATAACATTATAGAGACCGCAATCAAGCAGTGTACCTAACAGCTGTAATGCATCATTGCATGATGACTACACTATCTGATAAATGTGCCTCACACCCTACCCCTACAACATGTTACACTACGGTACTGTGCTACACTGTTGTACAGTCATCGTGTGCATCAGAACATATCAGCCTGTCCCTGCATCAATGGTATGGATGACAGGGATGGGGCACAGGTATCATCATATGTACAGGGTGTGGTGTTGGTTTGCCAGAGGCCAAGGGTGGCCCATACATTTGACACCATGTGTGTGGGTGAGAGGTGTACTCTGGGGAGCTGGCTGAGGTGATATGGTGTGTGTAGGTATGAGGTTGCCCTAGGTGTGTTTTTGAGAGGGTGTGGGTATGCATGCAAACAGTTCTGCCATGTGGCTGCCCTACACAGGTGTTTAAGGACAGCTGCAGACCATACCTGGCAGGGTGTGCAGTTTAATGCCTCTGGTCACGGACACGTGGACTGCACCTGCCAGGTGTTTTACGGGCACATCCAGCTACAGCCCTTGATGTGCTACTCTCACCTGTGTATGACATTTGTTAACTGGTATCAGGCCCCTCCTGGGACTGGCCAGCACCACGTGCATGTGGCCCTACTGTGGTGTGGTGTGGACAACACACACCCCCCACTGCTGGGGGTGCTACTACCACCATGGGAGCCCCTTGGTGTCCTGCCATGTCCACGTTGACTACCAATGATAGTGTTGTTGCCCTGTATCCACATTGATGTCACACCACTCCCACCACATGTTCTAGCACGACCAGACCACGGTCAATGAGGGCCATCATCTCACCAGACTGTCTATCCATGAACTCAGTTAATCCATGGATGGCACTAGCAAGTTCATGGGCATTGTCATTTGATGATGTAAGAACAGCCCTCTGCAGCCTGAGGGCCTGTCTGTGGTAACATTCTGTATGTGCCTGCACCACCATGACAGCCTGAAACATGCGTCTGGTGATAGCATCTATGTTGCCTCTACCAGAGGCATGATGTCCAGTTGCCCTACCATGAGCACCCTGGGACATCTGCCAATGTGGTGCCCTGCTGGGCAACCGGCTATGTCTGCTGCAACTGGACACAGCAGGCATGGTCACCACACTTTCATGTGAACTTGCACTAAATGCCAGATGTCCCTCCACTATGGCCACTGGTGATGGGGTATGTATAGGCACTGAAACTGTGTGCAGAGTTGTGATGGTTAAAAGGGGGATGTCAAATGTATGCACAGTGTTGTCCGCCAGCAATTCAACCTGTGCCTCACCATTAGTATCATCATCATCATCAGTGTCTGTATGGACACCTACATCAGATCGGCTGCAGGAGGGAATGTGACCTACCTCGCCACCTGTGGGGGAGAACAATAAACATACTTTAAAACCTGTACATCATTGCCAAACAGTACACACACACACACACACACACACACACACTCACCTGTGTTATACCTACCTGTCAATGGCTTTACAGTCAGTCCCACTTGTATGTCCATGTGTTACCCCACCCTGCATCACACTTGCTAACATGCACACATTGATACCACTCATTAACATCACAGTCCTACGAACGGCCACACAAGTGAATGCAACACAAGCCCTGTTGCTACTTTACCTGCCTGACCTGTGTGTGGTGAATTTATATAGCCTCACTGCTGTAATTTGGTATGTACCCTCTGTATGTCTGGAAATGATGAGCATGGCACCTATATGTGTGGGATACTATGTTGCATCCATAAAATCTCCCACTGGTTTGTCATGAGTATGTAAAGCTCAGTACATGCCCGATATGCTGCTCCAACAACCCATCATGTGACAACTATAATATTTGGATACACTCCCTGGTGTTGACTAGTACTTCCACAATACATCTGTAGAGCTGCATACATGAGTTGATGGTGACCTCTCTGCTGACTGCAAAATTAAGTGTGTACCTGGAGTCTACCTTCCCTCTGGATGCTTGTGCCTTGCTACAGACCATATTATACTATTTGCTGTCCTGTGAATACAAACATGAGAGGTATTCCTGGCATGTAATGCGGCAGTCCATATCCATGTCCTGCACGGTCATGAAGGGGGGTACAGCCATCTGAACACACCACAATCACATGTGCATACATGGCCACACACACAAACACACACATGCACTCCTGCATCCTACATGCATCTACCACCCTCATGTTCAACAGTGTGACCCTGCATGCAACCTAAATAACCACCAAGAGGAATGCACAAACATACAGGTGAGGTTGCACATTGATCGTACACATGGTCACACTATTACCAATCCGCCAACATGCAGAACATATGGTACAGAACAGCATGCAGTTCAGCTATAGGCAATCCATGTTAGCAACAGTATACATGTGTGTGGTGCTTGTGCTGTGTCACTAGGTGATGCCCCTTCCCCTGGATACCACTGCACCCAATTACACAGTATTGATGTGCACTTATTCTGCACCTGGCCATGTACTGTTTGCCACAACTCACAGGCATACAACCCATTGTGGAATGTGTAGTACTGTGTCAGTTATGTCAGCTTTACTTCTCACAGCCCCTATGTTTTTCAGCAACACATACCTGGTATGATATGTGGACAGTTGTCATTGGTGAATGCCTGATGCCTGATGTACAGCTGTCAACATAAACAAACCATGTATTACTGCTGCAATAGTCTTACACTGAGAACCATCAGTGCATACCATGACTATGGGGGGTGTACACACCTTCATGTATTTCACACACACAACCATGATCTGCCATGGGACCACATCACTGCATATCTTAGCAGTACATGGGCCTGGTATGTCACATATGTCCTGTACTTTCACATACAGTGTCTACAGATGGTGTTAGGTGTGCAGCTGCTGGCCACAATGCATACACATCATGTGGGCATATGTGTGCACACCCCTATCATGACAGTTTATCACACCTCTTGTTGTATGTACTACAGCAGTCATTGCTCCTGGAAGGGGTATACCAGCATGGGCCATGTGCATTTGCCAGTGTATGTGCAGTCTGCCCTACACATGCCCCCCTATTCTTCATGATTGCAAGGTCTACTCATGTGCACATCCCATGGTGTTCACACACTGCCATCGCTATTGTTGTGTGTGTAGGGTTACAGCTGCCATGGGTCCTGAACCTGAGTATGTACAGAGAGAGTCATTCCTACCATTGTTAGTTCCCCAGCTGCAGTGCACTGGTATGTCATGCTGTGACCCCCCCTCCTTCTGCTCTTATGCAGTTGCATGACAAATAAGCCCTACACATGTGTGTCACTTTGCAGTGTCCCATACACTGAACATCACATGTTGCTGCCTAGACCCAAATGATAATGTGGAGTACTGTAATGCCTTATGCCATAGTGCAACTCTGCAGCAGTTGCCATTTTCTACAGGTATATACACTGATGTTGCACTGTATATGGGTGTTGTTTAGAACATGTCAGTACAGTAGGCCATGTCTACCACCAGTATGTTACTCCCTGTGTAGACATTCTGCAATGACAGGAAGTTTGTATGCAGCTGTCTGACATACTCGTCCAATACCCCCATCATGCTCTTCCCTGTGAGACCATGCATTTCACAGCAACAATACATGCACATGTACAGCATGCATTCAGTGTAGGGGTATTATATGTGTGCATGACATTTACCATCACCATTACATACTTGTTGTGTTGGCAAGCATCTACATAAAACATACTCACCAGCTACAAGCTGCTGCCTTGTTGTTATCCTGGAGGGGCCTACATAACAGGGTAAGAGAAGAAAGGTAAGTGGCCACACCTGTGGCAGTGTTACCATACATCAACAGTACATTCCCACAATACTACCAAATCTAGACATCTGCTCATCACTACACTGCAGCAACACAATATATCTATGACATGTCAGATATGCATGTTCTACCTATACCAATGGGGATGTTTATACAACAGTGCTCTGTGCCCTTACCTGCACACTCCTCAGCACTTGTGTGAGTGACACCCACCTCCACGATGTACGGCAGTTGTAGACTGTTAGGATGGGCAGGTGCCATGAGGCTGGCCAGAAGCTCCTCTACATGTGTCAGGGGGGGGATGGATGGCTTGGCAGCCCCCTGTGGCAAGGTGATCCCCCTGGACTTCAGCAGCATAGCGCCAGACATGGCGAAGCAGGTCACTGCAATGATGCTGGACCTGCTCATATGTACGATTGTGATGTCCGACATCATTGACCCTGTGGAGTATGTCGTTCCACAGGGCAGACCTCTCCTGCAGTTCATGTGCATGCCTGCAAAACAGTACAGCATAGTGCTGGATCATGTATGTGAACAATATCTCGTTTTCTTCATTTGAGAATGCAGGCAAACGTACATGTGCCATAGGATCTGTAAGACATAAAGATGTACAGAGGTCTGAGCAAATCATACAGCAAGGTTACGACATTTCTTAATACACACCTCTGTCACCTCCCCCACCATATCAGCTTCAACTGACTGTACACACAACTCATTAGTTATGGCTATGGCTTAACTAGCAGTTGGACAGATATTGCACTGTACCACACCTTCTGTGTGTGTATATATCTATCTATATATATATATATATATATATATATATATATATATATATATATATATATATCTTGATATGTT
The DNA here is from genome assembly GCF_019279795.1 of Protopterus annectens. Classification (NCBI taxonomy): domain Eukaryota; kingdom Metazoa; phylum Chordata; order Ceratodontiformes; family Protopteridae; genus Protopterus; species Protopterus annectens. The sequence continues at coordinate 343,286,732 of NC_056739.1, forward strand.
GCATGTGTTTAGATATTACATTATTTACAAATACACATACATATACCTAATTAACTATATTTGCTATACTGTTGAATGACTGTGCTGGATGATATGTTTGTGATAACATCAGCTGTATGTATGTTTGCCATGGCTTAGTGGTAAATCACATTGGCTGTGGTCTGCAGAGCATGGGTTTGATCCTTGCTAAGGCCATTTATTTTATTGCTGGACAGAACAAGGGCCATTGGATACAGAGTGATTAAGGCACTTTTAAGCAGTTGTGTGCGGGTTTGAGTGGGTTTGCGCGATGGTAAGCACTGTAACCAGACTATACTTAACTTCTTCTTTGCTTAATCTGTGTGAGCAATGCTTACCCCTATGCATACGCACTTAGACACTTACTACTGCTGACTAGTGCCTTATTCATTATGACACTGACACTTCACATGTGCATTTCATGCAGTACTCCAGTTCACATTTAAATGTTATTATGTAGGTTATACAGCAATACGTTGTTAAAATATGAGCATATACTGATTTCACATGGAGAATGATATGCACTGCAGTGGGACTTGAACCAGGCATATCTGTTTGTTAGGCAGATGCTCTAACTACTACACTATTGTTGTGCTGCTTTGTTCGCATATATATTCCTTGTTATCCTCTTCAGCCTTTTCAGCTGCTTTAGCCGTAGCTAAGCGAAGGGCAAACCTGCGCACCTATGGTTAGCTGTACTCAGGGTTTTAAAAACAAAAAATGAAAGGGTTTCTGCATTTTATTTAAATGTACTGTTGCTGTTGAACACATGGGGGCTGTTGGTAGGGATATGCGGACATCTATGAATGGTCTCTCTCATTTATTTATGCATTCTTCTGTTCTACTTTGAAGAGGCATGTTTATTCTGAGATCTCTGCTCTCAGACATGCCCCCTGCACTTGTCCACTCTCCTTGTAGCATTAGGAGTTCCAGCAGCGAGCCTTCATTAATATGCATGGCGCGCTGCCATCCTCCTCTTAAACTGCCGCTTCTGTGCAGGACTAGATTGGTCCTGCATGGAGGATTAGTAAATCCAGGGAAATTTTGTATATCAAATTAGCAGGCTAAAGTCTGTGATAAATGCTAAAAATATTCACTGTAGTCCATGCAAATTAATGTTATGAAAGTGTTGTCATTGTAAACTCACCTGTTCTTATTATTAACAATAGGTGCTATGGATGTCACAACATATAACTTTTATAAATTGTGATAGAAAATCAGTAACATGAGTAATGTGGACATATGTGTCTTATATGCTGCAGCACACAGCATGACAGTAATACATTATTTTGTAAACTTTTATGTCATGAGTAATTGTATGTACTGTGGCAAGAATTACCTGCTGTAATTCTGTGTGTCCCCTTTTCAGAACAATTGCCATTACATGAAATCCTGATGATGTGTCAACTAAATGCTACTTGTGATGTAGCTAGCAAATGTGAAAAGGATGAGTGTGTCATACTAATGTTATAACTGCTGAGCTCCCTGCTACATATATTCACTAAATGTGTTATGGTGCAATACAAGGCAATTTTTGTATGTTTTTATCATTTCTTTTGCATTTGCACTTTGCTTGGCAGCATGCAAACTAGCTTCAAGTCTGAAGGAAAAAAGTGAAAAATTTAATTTTGGCTGCTTTCTGTAACACAAAAGAGCCTAGCAATAATGTGGATAGTACTCATTGAAGAAATTGCACCTGTTAGGCAACATGTCCTCTGGCACAATGTGTAAGTGTAGTGAGGATAACTCGATAGCGTGTTCAAATCCATTTTGCACATAATTTACAGAAGGGGTGTGAGTAAATACTGATACAAATTTTAATACATTTTGATTTATGATGGTATTGTTATCTGAAACTCAACTATTGACAAATTTGCTAACAATATCTGAGCTATCTGGCTATTCCCATTATTTGGCATTACCAAAAGTCTTAATAATGTGTGCAGACATTTAAGTTCTGATGTCACAAGGAGATGTGATAAGGGTGAATGTGTCATGGTAATACACTTCTTGCTCTGGTCATTGCTACCTACCCTTTGATTGTTTTAATTTCCTTTCAGTTGTTTTCTATATTTAATGCCTTTTACATCTGATCTCTACACAGATAGATGGTTCACAGCTTACCTTGGGACTCATTTTGTAGTGCACACTAGTTTGGTACAAGTACGTGGCCGTCATCCTTCTGAATAGTTGTGAATAAAGAAAACGCACCTGTCAATTAACTTTCAAGGTGCAAGAGCCATGATGACAGAGAAAGAAGTTAGGTAATGCAGGGTTCAAATCCATTTCACAGGCACTTTTACAGGTGTCTATATCACATAATCAAAGGGTAAAAACTCCGAATGTGAAATCATCGAACTCATAACCTCGAAAGCTGAATACTCCAAAGTCTGAGAACAGCGATTGTTTTCCAAGGAAAAAAAATTGCTGTTCCAGTACAAAACCTGAAACAAACAAACACTTCAAACTATTTCTAATGTGGGGGGCTTCACTCCCCCACACCCCTCAATGTGGGGGGCTGTGCCCCCCCCACACCCTACTTAAATATACCAACTCTGAGATTGCACCACAGTGGAGGAAATAGTGAAACCGTGGGAACAGTCCACCGCATTCTTTCCCTGGGAAAAAATTTGGTGTTCCGTGGCTTCGGTATTATCAGTCTTCGAACTTCCGAGTTCGAGGTTGTGGCGTTCGAGGTTCACAGCTTTTGAGCTTCCGATATACACTCCTTTTACAGAGGGGGTCAGAATGTAATTTGTCACAATATTTTGATTATAAATGTAACACTAAATACAAGTGAATATCACAATGTTTATTACACCAAATGTATCAGTAATGTTTGCTATAGAACTCCAATATAATGTGCATAAATTATGTTTAACCTGACAATGATATTTCATTTAGAATGAATTTGCATAGGTACGACTTGCACAATAATTTTGTTATAAATATTTAAGTTATCACATACCAGAAATATGCGTTTAGGACAATATGTCTAGTGAAGTATGCATGTCACCTAACCTAGATCATGCAACTCCATGCATCTAAACTATATGTACAACCACAATGCAGTCTCATAACTAAAGTCACACATACACACTTCTGTTAAGTATATCTTCATTCATTCTTAAATTAGTATGTCTGTAATTAACATGATAAAACATATGTTCTCCTGTAGCACTGACAAATAATAACCAAAGTTTAACATTAGATCTTTTCTTCTCATGGGTTTGATTTCCAAGTGATGCTATTCAATCTTACTAGTGAGTCAGTTCCAACAGCACAATATGTGCCATGTCATACCATTTGTCCTCCAAACAAGCATGATTATAACAAACACCATAAAGCTTTTCCGTTTTTAACACTGGGGCGTGTCAGTAAGCTGAACATAACACATGGCCAAATCTCACTGTCATGTTTCACAGCTTCTGTGTTGTTTGATGTAATTGCTGCCAATGTGGCTGCCAAGTCATTGCTGTCCTTTCAATTGCACAAATGCAGCTGTCAGTGCTGTGTGTCTTTGTGCACATGATAATACACATGAATTCTGAATTGGGTGCCTTCCAATTCAGATATATATTTCTAGCTTGACTTCTGCAGACATGACATGGCTGCTGAAGGTAGGGATGGTGTTCCATTTATAGCACAAAAGTAGAGTATTAATGAGTCCAGGATTTTTGTGGAACTCCTCTTCAAGTGAGACATCTGGAAGCTACTGCAGGCAGATTATACCAGATCTCAGTATGAAGCTGAGGCTTGGAATAGCTTGGCTAAGGCAGACTCCTGAGTAAATGGCATCCCAGGTACTGGGGTGCAATGCTGTCACCACTACAGTAACATGAAGAGGCACAAGCAGGACCTCCTGAGCCAATGGTTGGATGACTTTAAGACTGCAAACACCCCTCAATTGTGTAAGTAAAGTGACCCATCAGCAGTCTATCATATAGCATCGATTACTCAGACAAGACAGTTTGCCATTATGCTTTCATATTTTTTCTTTTCTTTACTGCACAGCTGCAGAAGAGGTAGCAGTAAACCACAAGACACATCAGGCGAGACTAACTTTTCTCAAAGAAGCACGAGGTAAGTACACATCTGTTATGACTGTAAGTCACAGAAGGTTTCTCGGTCTGTGACTGTATATCATCTTGAGCAGACATACCTTAACTTTTATATCAAGCCTTCATGTCTGCTCCAATAGCTCTTGATTATTGCATTAGGCAATGCATACATACATCAGCTTAATTGTATGTGGATTCAATAACCTAAAACAGGCATTATTTTTTCCAGGATAGTATTTATAATATATTAGCTGCAATATTGCATGATGAACTGTACAATTTAATTTTTGCAAATCTGATTGTTAACTTTGAAAGTATATATCTGATATGGCATACTCAAATACCTGTCTCTATTTGTCATATAATATCATTGTGACTGATTGATTGATTTTATGACACATTAATGTCTTCACATAACATCCAGCTGTGGCAAAGATGTACATATTTATTTATTATATTGGTTTATGTATATAAATAATCAAATAATGAGACATGCACTCCATCTATTTCTCAATTTTGTGTCTCCCCACCACCCTATCTCTCTTTTTTTATTAATATAATTTTTTTTAAATATATTGTTGCTGAAAACAAAATGACCATCAGCACAAGGTACAAGATTAACTATTGGGGTTCAGCCTGCCATACCTCCACAGGTGGCTGTTGTGGCACCACCATGGGCAGAACAAAGAACCAGAACATCTAGGATGCAATCTCCCAGCATTCCATCTGCAATGCCTGCTGTAACTGCACTGCCATGCAATGTAGCATTCCCTCAGCTGCTGGTGCAGTGGTACCCTCGAGGAGCAGTACAAGTCCAAGTGAAATTTTTTCACCAGTCAGAGCTTATCTAAGCAATCCTATCTTGGTTTGTGATTTATTGATCTTTACTGTTAAAAAGAAGTGTGACTGCAAATAACATAAAGGAATTATAGCTTTTGTCTGACTTTCAGAACTTGTATGGTCAGAACAATAACTTTACTGTACTTTCTTTAGTACTTGGCTGTATAATGCTTTTGTGATTTTTCTTATAAAGGTTGGCTTAACTTGTCTTTGAATTCTTTGGTTACTGATTTTGATTATTCTTTTCTTTTATATTTATTTATTTGTTTGAATCTGAATATGGATTCCTTAAATGAGTATGCCATTAATGATTTGCTACAGCACAGATAACTTGTATAGTCTAATAAATGCTATGCATATTTAAATGTAACACTTGATAACACTGGTATTCTGTGTTCCTTATGCCAAAAGCTGGATGATTTGCTTACCATTATTAGAAGTAAATCTAGAATTACTGAAATTATTGCACTTGTGCAATTGACACAGATTGGAGAACTTTTGTCAAATATATATTAATGACTGCACTGTTGAGATAAATAATGTTAGACAAAGAGCAACTAGAACACAATTAGGAAATGACGTGTCTGTTGTCTGTAAAGATCATTCAACCCCTATGAAACAATTCTGCATGCAAGTATTCAGCAATCTGAGGATTCAGTGTTTTGAAGGAAACAAAAAAGAAAGAAAGGAAGAAATTCCCAACAAATAACAGGGAAGAAAAACAAACTGATAAATGTCTGTAAAGAAAAGAGAATACTTACTAAAAGGAGCACTGCTTTGTTATGTAACACAGAGGAAAATGTTATCATTCCATGTAATCTATCAGAAAAACGTCAGTTTACAGAAAAAGGTATCATTTTTCCAAAAGATAAGTAATAAAAAAGAGGCAAAGGGCAGTTAAAAAGAAGAAATCAAAACTGAATGTTGAAGGATTGAAGAACATTACTGTAAGAAAAAAGAAGATAAAGACAGATGTTGAGTACATGGCTCAAGCCGTGGATGCAGAAAGCGAACTGGATGACAACTGTATGCTTGCAAATTTAATACACAGTGAAAACAGTGAGATTAATTAGACTAATGGTGATGAAGATCATTCCTTTGATAGAGTAGATATTAGAAGTTGAAGATTCTTCAGATCTGGTCAGAAAATATATTCTTGTAATTAGAGATTCAGTAATTAGAGTAACTGATACTTAACATTTGCAGAGAAGATAATGAACATTGGACACTGTTATGCTTGACAGTAACAACAATAGAAGATGTGAAACAAGGAAATATGGATCTCTTTTTATTCATGTTGGTACAGATTATCTCATCTGCAAGGACTCTCTGACTGTTAGTGGAGAAATTACTGACCTCTTAGTATAGCTTGTACTGGTGTTAGGACATATTTTTCACAAATCACATATAGAAAGGACAGTTAGGACACAGTGAATTAAAATATTTTTTGTGGTAAATGCCTACATGGAAAAAAATGTCCCATTTTAAAAAAGGGAAATGTAAAGAGACTTCAAGCCACGTTTTGGGCACACGTGTTCAAACAGGATTGTGCGTGTTTGTCAAGATCAGGGAAGATAATTTTTACAAACACTAGGCATGATTTTTGCCAGGACAAAAATGTAACAGTTCAAAGATAGCAACATTTGAGGCATCTCTCATGGTTGTTAATGCTATGTTTCCACAAGACAAATGTTGTTATTGTTTGTGAAACATGGTTAAAGAACAATGACTGGAAACCAGTTCTGTGAGGGTATAAATGTTTTTACTGTAACAGACATTCTTTCAAAAAAACAGGTGGAAATGTTATGGTAGGGATTAAAGATAGTTATGAAACCTGTGATTATTAAATGTTCAGTGTTAACACCAATACTATAGACTGTGTAACTGTGACAATAAAGACAGCCCTGATAGGGATTAAAGATAGTTATGAGACCTGTGATTATTACATGTTCAGTGTTAACACTGATACTATAGACTATATAACTTTGACAATAAAGATAGCCCTGATAGTGATTAAAGATAGGTATGAAACCTGTAATTATTATATGTTCAGTATTATAGGTTCATAGGTTCATAGGTAGGTACTAGGCTATCAGCCCTGGGGCCTATACAAGCCCAGCCAAAAAGGTACCCTGGCTTTTGCCACCCAAGAAAATGATTTTCCTGTGCCACTGTCGAGCAGAGCCACAGATGTGATCCCCGGGGTGAATTTCCTATTTCCCATCCAATCATCAAGATTTTTCTTGAAGAGTGCTAATAAGGAGCTTTGTTTGATATAGATAGGTAGTTTATTCCAGAGTATGGGAAGTCTCTGGAACAGGAATCTATCCCTCCAGCATGTTCTGTTTAATGTGGTGACAAGATGTAGGTCCCTAGAGCATGTAGCTCAGAGGGATTGGGATTTCTTTAAGTGGAGTATGTCCAACAGCTCTGGGTTTGACATAGCTTTGTATGTTAGGCAGATATCACCTCTGAGTAGGCGATATGTGACAGAGTAAAGCTGGAGTTTTTTGAGACGGTCTGTGTAGGGCATCTGTTTGAGGCCAGTAATCCTCTTTGTGAGGTATTTCTGTGGCCTTTCCAGTTGTTGTAGATATCTTGTGAGGTACATACCATGACTGCATGACACCAATAATATAGATTGTGTAACCGTGTCAGTGAAGACAACCCTAGAACATATAACTATTGTTGGAGTGTATAGACCACCAAAACCAAGTGCTGAAGACCTAAAGGAATTCATACATTTCTTGCATGAAACACAGGAGGAAAGAATAATACTAGATGGGGACTGAAATTTACCAGAAACAGACTGAAAAAATATTGATTCAACAACATTAGTAATGAAATTATTCACAACATATGTTAAGGAACAAAAATTGCCTCGGATTGTTAAAAAAAAAAAAACATCCAGGCACTATAACAACTAGGCTGATTCCTTTTAGAAAGAGGCACAGGTGCCAAGGCCTCCTGTGACCATATCTGGGAGCAAGTGGTCAACTAATGTAAATGGTGTAGGAGGCCATGGCTGTACATATCAGAAAATCTGACAATAGGGGACTATTTAAATGATGGAGACCATGGCTGTACATATCAGAAAATCTTACATAGGGCCAGTGACTTGATAATCTGTGCAATATGTAGGGTGGCTGCAATTGGCAAGGAAATTATGGCTATGGGGGTATCCTGCTACCAACCACAAGTGTCTGAAACTGAGGAGTTCTTGTCCACTGTCAGAGATCCCTGACACCCCAGCAGAAGGTTCACACAGAATCATTAATATAGATTCTGATGTGGAGAACAACCCAAGTGTGTCTAATACAAACCTTCCTAGCATGCAATATAATTAAATTATTTGTATTCACTTCTTTGCTGTCAGGTTTATCCTCATATCCCACCCCATCCTGTGCCAATAATGATGAATGTGCCTAAACCACACTGAATATTCTTTCATTTACTATTTCAGCAAACTTCTTCAGGCAATTAACAAATGAATAAAGTTTAATGCAGTCCATAATAATCAATGATAATCATGGAACAAATGCAAAAAGACAAATCCACATTTAAAAGGGCCTAAATAAATAATTATAAACTTTAAAAAAAAATACATAAATAAATTACTTAACATAATAATGGTAATCTTATTATATATTTAAAATAAAAAAATAATATATATATATATATATAAATATATACACACACCACAAATCCTCAACAAGGGTCTCAGTTTTAAAATAGCATAGAATGTGGCATTTCATTTAAACCTGGCATGAAGCTGCATACTTACATTTGCCATATTAATTCCTGCTCGTCTAATAGGTTTGTGATTTTATCCAGCACTACAAAATTAAATTCACATTATTCAAATTTGATTATTTTCATAAATCTATTTTTAAATGCCTTTCACAACCTACATAAAATGCTGGGCTAGGTACATATTGCACCTGTCACCCTGGGCTGCAGTTAAATTACCCTTAATGGCAAAGTCATATTTCCTACACTAACCTTCTTAGTGCCTTTTATATATTTGCATTCCACCTACATGTCCCACATTTAAACATACCACAAGGGACCAGATATTTTAGGTAGTCCACTCTCCAATAGCATTTTCAAATTTCTACCTCTCCTCAAAATGAGGAAAGTCACTTATACTGTTCTTTATGGAGAACATCGATATCTGTCAGTAACAGAAACCAATTTGGTTCACAATAGGGCTCAAGAGCACCCCAGCACTACCAGGTTATACCTCATTATTACCATGTTTCCCCAAAACTTGGACCAAACCACAAAAGGAGGGGAATCGATATTCATCAAAGATACCCACACCTCCAGGTTGGTAGCAAAACACCGAAGCATCAGAGACTATCCATGTGCAACTAACAGTGGGTAAAACTGCCTTCCAGTTTATAGCCTGCTACAGACCACACTCCCAAACCCAGGAACCCCACTCGGCCTTCCTGAAAACACTGGAAAATATGAAGGTCTCTCCAAACACCATTATATTGGGTGACTTCAACTACCCAAACATAGACTGGGAGCATTACTCTAGCTCCAACACCCTAGCCCAAAAGTTCCTAGAATTTATAAACTCAAATGCTATGGAACAACTTGTTACCACTCCCACAGAGGGGAAAACATACTGGTTCAAAACACCTTACAGTCAGAGTAAAATTAGAAACACACAAACAGCCAGCACTTCACCAGTATCTTGCTTTCTTTAATCCAGCGATCTGGTACCTCGGCAATTCGCCTTCAAGGATCACAATTAATTGAACACAAACATCATATTTATATACATACTCAGTGAGACAATTAGTCTCCTAATTAATTAATTAAACAATGAAAAAGTTTTAAAGTGACCATGAACTTATTGTGAGTATAAAATAAACAAATATATGTGAGCATATACAAAATATAAATAATTCATTAACTACCTAATTCCTGATTCATGCCATTAGGCTTTAAAGTATGAAACTTGAAAACATACTGGACCTGATCATCACCAACATGGGGACTCTATGCTCCAGACCAGAAGTGAATCCCTCACTGGTAAGATCAGACCATAAACTAATCTCACTGGATATTCACATCCCGACCCCACCCCCTGCCCAGAAAACCACAGTGAAAAACTTCTCTAAAGCAAATTTCACACTCCTCAAAACCGAGGTGGAATCCTTCAAAGCCCCCAGGCCTGTGAAAAATACGGCCCAGACCGCAGAATCCTTTATAAACGCATTCTATGAACACCTTCAGGAATGCATGGATCATGCGATCCCAAATAAAACCAAGACCCAATCCTCCAAAGGCAGATGTCCTGTCTGGTGGACCCCAGCCATAAACAAATTATACAATAGAAGGAGGAAGCTACTAAATGATAGAGCAAAATCCCAAAAAGGGAAGGCATCACTGATCAGTATTAGCAAAAAACTACGGGCACTCATAAAATTGTCTAAGGCCAGCTTCGAGAGACAAATTGCACAGGACACTAAGGATAATCACAAGGCTTTCTTTAGTTATGTTAGGAACCTGGGTGGTAATTCCCAGATATGTTCAGAATTAGTCCAAAATGACAAAAAATACACCAAACCCACAGACATTGCCAACATCCTAGCTGACAGGTTCAGCGCAAACTTCTCCACCCCCTCCCCACCAAAAGGGCAAATATCAATCCCAGCATAGTGCTGCCCCCCTGACATCTCAGATGCTCAGGTAAGAGCTGCCCTCTCCAAAGCAAAAAACACAGCATCAATGGGACCAGACGGTGTCCCGGGCTGCATCCTACATGAATTCCAAGAAGAGCTAAACCCAAACATAAAACTACTGTTCAATCTCAGCCTTACTACAGGATATGTGCCCAAAGAGTGGCGTACAGCAACAGTGGTCCCTCTCCATAAAGGTGGTGTCTCAACGGATCCTCAAAATTATTGCCCCATAAGCCTGACTAGCTTGGTCTGCAAAGCTATGGAAAGGATCATCATGGACCTCATAAATAAAGATATTGGGGACCTACAGACACTGGATCCTACCCAGTTCAGCTTTGTTAAGGGCAGATCCTGCCTCTTAAACCTGGTTGATTTCTTTGAAACATTCACCAAGGCTATTCACGAGGGGAAGGTGGTCCACACAGCCTACCTGGACCTCGCAAAAGCCTTCGATACAATACCCCACTCGGGCATTATAGATAAGCTCACCAGCTTAAATATAAACCCCTATGTCACTAGATGGATTGCAAACTGGCTCAAGGACAGAACCCACATGGTTAGAATTGCTGGAGCCATGTCAGACTCCAAACCAGTTACAAGTGGCGTCCCACAAGGCTCAGTCCTGGGACCTCTCTTGTTCGGTATATATTTCTTGGAGGTACAGGCCAACATGGAAGGACTGTGGCTGACCAAGTTCGCAGATGACTGCAAACTGGGCACCATAATCGACTCTCCAGCCGACACAAGCATCCTCCAAAAGGGCCTCATAGAAACAGACAACTGGTGCCAGAGCCATGGCCTCAAGCTAAATGCCAAAAAGTGTATAGTCATCCCCTTTGGCAAATACAAAGTGCCCACAAATTACCACATAGGTGGTAATCCATTAGGTACAGAAGAAGTAATTAGGGACCTGGGGACCCAAGTTGATAGCAATCTCTCATTTGACAACCACGTGTCCAATGTGGTTAGAAGTAACATTTTATATACCCCACTAAATCATGAGGGGATTCACATCTAGATCAGGGAGGTCATCGCCTCTTTACTCATCCCTCATCAGGCCCATAATTGAGTACAATGCCCTTTGGGATGTACCCTACCAGACACCTGCAGCAACTGGAAAGACCGCAAAAGTACCTCACCAAGAGGATCAAAGCTCAAACAGATGCCATATGCTGCCCGGTTAAAGAAACTCCAGCTCTACTCAGTGGCATACCACCTGTTCAGAGGCGATCTGTGCCTGACGTATAAAGCCATGTCCAACCCGGAATTAATGGACATGCTGCACCTCAGAAAATCCAAATCCCATCAAGCTACGCTCAAGAGACTTGAACCTCAGCACTGAAATAAATAGGACATGCTGGAGGGACAGATTCATAACCCAGAGGCTCCCTTCACTCTGGAATAAAATCCCAGTCCAGGTTAGGCACAGTCCCTCATTGACTCTCTTCAAGAGGAATCTTGATGAGTGGATGGGAGATCGTAGGTTTACCCCGGGTATCACTTCTGTGTCACTGTTAGACAGAGGCACAGTATACTAACCTCGAAAAAGGGCATAGCAAAATAAATTTAAAATGGGTGGCGAAAGCCAAACACATTCTGGCTAGGCTTATAAATGCCCTAGGGCAGATAGCCTAGTATGAACCTATGAACCTATGTATTAAGCAAGTCTGCAAATTAATTTGAAGATCCCATATACTCACATTTATCCAAGTTGTTCAATTAATTAAATCCCACCACACACTTCCTGTCAAATGCATGATTTGTCATGCAGAATTCATTGTGCTTCTACTGAAAAAAAGAGAAACATTTACAGTAAATTATTTTTTTTCCTTTTCAAATTTTCTGTGTTACATACAATACTGAGGCGTCTTATCTGCAACTGTGTGAGTAACTCCCTCCTCCTTTGTGGTGCATCAGACCAGTTTTTTTTCTTTTCCAAGTAAGTGTCTGAATCAGTTAAGAACTACATGGGGGGGGGGGGGGAGTTGTTCCAGCAGCTGCTTATTTTTCATGGACCTACCAGTAAGAATAGCATTTATATAAGGGGTGGGTGGGATGTATTAAATATTTAAAAAGCTACGCTTTAGATTTTCAGGGTTGGAACTGCATAATACTTGTCAGACTAGAAATTCAGGAACTTGGATTCCCAGAAGTAAAGGTAAGGAGGGGAAAGATGTGAAACCAAAACTTATTGAGAAGTAACAGAACATGTTCAGCTGGACTAAACCAGCAGAGCCTCAGTCTACAGCAATCATTTTACTCAACCAAAAGTCATCAGGAAGCAGGTACAGAAAATAAGTTTTGTTCACTAAAGGACAAATGCTGTTAATACACAATACATTTTTATTTTGAACCGTAAATGGTGTGCTATGCAGAACTTAGTGCAGCATAGGACTTAATGTAGGCTTCCCCATCTAGTAGTAGACTCATACGTTGGATATATTCATTATTATCCATAAAAACTAAACCGCCCCCTTTATCCGGTTTAGAAATACGTATGTCTGCAAATTTTAAATCTTTCAAAAGATCCCTTTCAATTTGTGTCAAGTTAAACTTGTCTATACAATGCAATTGTCTATTATGAAACAAAGCTCTAAAATCATTTTCACAAATTCTCTCAAAAAGTAAAATAGATGGATGCAAGCCAGGATTAAAGACACTAGACACCCTAAAGTCTGTAATTAGGCTGGTAGTTTGCCCTAAAAGAACATTTAGATTCAATTTCCTAGTAAACGATTTTAAATCTAAAATACTTGTGGCCAGATCACCTCTAGATGATGGAACAAAGGTAAAGCCTTTGGAGAGAATGTCAATCAATATTAAATCAGGTGTATATGTAGAAAAATTAAAGACTTTGAAATCATGTGTACTATTTCATAACACCACGGGTGTATTCCTACCCTTCTCTTCTGTTACAACACTATCATTAGGGAAAGTGTTAGTAAAGGTGTCACATATTAAGTGGGTAATTACTTCCTCCTCCTGTTCTGACCCTTCTTTTTCCAGTGCTGTTGTTGATGGGCCTGATTCTGGTGGCTCCCATAATTCTTCCCCTTTTGAAAACCCCGGGATGGTCCTGGAACTGCATGGTCAATGTTACTATTATTATTACCAGGATTATTAAATTGTTTATTGGCTAGCCTATCACTCCTTCTCATAATAGGAGCCTCTGTTGTAATACCCCCATCAAGGGTATCATCATCTCTATTATCATAGCCTTCATTTCTCTCACAGAAATTAGTAGAACCACTGGGATCATTACTTATATTATTGTTGTAATTATCATTAGTAATGTTAGAAGCATTCACAATAGGAGGTGCAGGGTAAGCTACATTTTTACTATAAGCAATGTCATCCCTGTTTAGTTTTTTCATTTTTGCCTCCTTAATTTTAGATAGTGCATTGTCTATTCTGGAAAATATATGTACAAAATCATACTTGTATCTTAAAAAGTCTTTACCAGAGCGGATACAAGAATCTAGGCTAGTAAGTTCAACCTTTAAATTCTCCAGTTCATGACAGTAATTCTTAACTAACATATTCATAAACTCCACTCCTTGACGATCAAAAAAACAAAGTAAGTCTTTGTGAAAAACAGAATTTACAATTAACCCCGAAGGGTAACGCCATTGTCGAAGCCCTTTTGGTACCTGCTGTCTACGTATGCATTCATTAAGGTATTGGACTTCCAACTGTAATTTTTTATAACAAAACAGTTTTAAATCGAAAGTCTTCAAATTATTAACCAAATTACTCACAGTACTGCTGTTTTTTGAAATAGGAGAAGCAGTTAAATTATTAGTAAAGCCGTTTGTAAAGTCCTGTAGCCATTCGTTTAAATTAGGAACTGCAAAAGATGTACTCACAGAACCATTACCATTATGGTTCACTGCGTTATTAACGTTGTTAGAATTGTTGGATTTTGAAGCCGTCTGGCCAGGAAATTATGGCTATAGGAGTATCCTGCTACCAACCACAAGTGTCTGAAACTGAGGAGTTCTTGTCCACTGTCAGAGATCCCTGACACCCCAGCAGAAGGTTCACACAGAATCATTAATATAGATTCTGATGTGGAGAACAACCCAAGTGTGTCTAATACAAAACTTCCTGGCATGCAATATAATTAAATCATTTGTATTCACTTCTTTTCTGTCAGGTTTATCCTCAAACCCCACCCCATCCTGTGCCAATAATGATGAATGTGCCTTGCCCTTTGCATATTTTTTTCCTTGAGTGTTTCGCTGTCTACCCGGTACTGATCTACAATTTCTGTGTCATGCAGTCCATGATAATCTGATAATCATGATAATAATGGTAATCTTGTTTTATTTCTTTGGGTGTTTCAGTATAGCATAGAATGTGGCATTTCAAGAATTGTAAACCTCAGCATGAAGGAAGATACTTACATCTACATTATTGCCTGCTTAATAGGTTTGTTTTAAATGTATTAAGCAAGTCTGCAAATTAATTTGAAAATCCCATATACTCACATTTATCCAGGTTGTTCACTTAATGCAATCCCACCACACACTTCCTGCCAAATGCATGGTCTGTCATGCAGAATGTATTGTGATGTGCTTCTACTGAAAAAAAGAGAAATGTTTGCAGTAAATTATTTTTTTCCTTTACAAATTTTCTGTGCTAAAATACTGAGGCGTCTTATCTGCAACTGTGTGAGTAACTCCCTCCCCCTTTGTGGTGCATCTGACCACTTTTTTTTTTCTTTTCCAAGTAAGTGTCTGAATCAGTTAAGAGCTACATGGGTGGGGAGGAGAGGAAGTTGTTCCAGCAGCTGCTTATTTTTCATGGACCTACCAGTAAGAACGGCATTTACACAGGGTGTGAGTGGGACGTATTAAATGTTAAATGTTAAAAAAAACCTACGCTTTAGATGTTCATGGTTGGAACTGCATAATTCTTGTCAGACTAGAAATTCAGGAACTTGGATTCCCAGAAGTAAAGGTAAGGAGGGGAAATATGTGAAACCAAAACTTATTGAGAAGTAACAGAACATGTTCAGCTGGACTAAACCAGCAGAGCCTCAGTCTGCAGCAATCATTTTACTCAACCAAAAGTCATCAGGAAGCAGGTACAGAAAAGAAGTCTTGTTCACTAAAGGACAAATGCTGTTAATACACAATACTTTTTTATTTTGAACCGTAAATGGTGTGCTATGCAGAACTTAGTGCAGTATGCATAATTATTTAATTAAAATAACACTTAGGTTGTCTTGTTCTCTCCTTTTTCCTTCTCACCATCCCTCTTTCTTTCCTTCTTTTATCTTTTCCAAATAATAACAAAGTCATTTAGATGATAATAGACAATTAATGCCAGACAAAAAGGTAATCCTCTGTTTGACTGAATATCTCACAGATCTTGCTTGGGCTTGGCATCTTTGACAAACAGGAATGAATGAAATCTAATCAGATTTCATTCATTTATTACAAATTTTGTTTTCAGATTTAAGCCATGAATACTACAATGAATGCCACCTTTTATTTGCAAAAAGTCATAGGCAATGAGCTACTGGTCAAACTAAATACAACAATGTCCCTGAATAGTTACTAGAAATAAAAAAGAACATCTTCCAGGAGCTGATGTTCTTAGTTTTCTGCATTTGAAGTCTTACTACTTTTTCTGATTGATTCCTAGTGTAGGTACTGCACACTCACACATGTACTCCAGTTTCTAACCCAGAAGAAAAATATCCTACTAGTGATATGAGACCCCACAGAGAGGAAGGACATGAGGATAAATGTACAATGGTCCTTAGTCTGAAGAACTACTTTAATGAGTTTCTCACAAAAGAGGGCACCTGGAACTATTCAGATGCAACTACATAGTACAAATATATTATAGACCTAAACTGCTTCTAGTACTCTGCTAACCCCCATGTTACAATGTGATTAATTTTTTTGCTCTGCCTACAAGCAGTGCGGATAGATCCCTGGTAAAATGTCTCTTTTCGGTTAGGCAAATAGCTATATGCTGAACTCATCTGTAAGAAGCAGCTGTGAAAGCTCATTGATACACTGACAGTAGGAAAACAGCTATTATGTATCAACATCATAGCTCTTTGTCAAATAATCTCAAACACTTTTGCTAATATTGCAAGGAGCTGTACTAGCTGATTGCCACAGTTCCTGGCAGTGCACAGACAATGCCTGCCTACCATCCAGGCTGCTGTGATTCACTACCATACTGCTTAAATCGTTATTACTGCTCACAGGGACTGACTGGCATCCTCATCAGCTGCAATGCTCACTGCACTCCTTAACAGCTTCTGCTTGAAGCAATAACCCCCCGCCCTTCACCCTGCCCTTCCTACATCTTTGGTTTTGATGATCAGGTTATCCATCTTGGTTGTGTGCATTTTTACTGGAGGACCAGGCAGAAAAGAACCAGCATATACAACTACAGATGTAGGAAAAGTTCACACCAATATTTTGAAAATCAATAAGATAAGAGGAAGGTCATTAATGTTTCCTAGTCATTGTCATCTCAGTTTAGTTTGCACTTACCTGCTGTCATATATATTATAACAGATACCTTAGTGTGTCTTATGCAATTATCATACTGGCATTTGTTTTAATGATTTTTATCTGCACCTGTATGATATTTGTTTTGTCAGTGCATGCCCATTTCTTGGGGAATGATGTGATTTACAAATGGCACTGATAGGCCAATTATCGTACTTATGAAGTAAATAAATATACAACCAAATAAACAGTTAATAAATACAAGAAGCTATGTAACATGCCTGAGATAGTGATGAGGTATGGGGTCTAAGCAATATATACCATCTGTGTGACTGCACTGTGTACTGTACATCTCTGACCACTGTCTCTGTGGAATAATAACTTGTGAGTATATATCCACTACCCAAGCTCTATGCTGAACATTTTTCCCTATCTATACCACCTCACTGTCAGACTAGAGGCTGACCCCTTTCACCTGGGAAGAGGCATAGACTACACAGACTGCAGCAAATCTCTTCATAACTTTTTGCTTTTCTACAAAACATAAGCTGAGAACAGATGCAGAACATGCTTAAAGATAATGGTAGTTTAGATCTGTCTTCCCTAGCTCTGTTAAATTCTGCTGTTCTTTATGATCAGACTTTGCACAAAATTCAGTGCTGGTTTTACTACATGTAGTTTTCAAAGATGATTAAATAATTACAAAGCACCACTTTAGTCCCTCCATGAGGAGTCTTTTCCTCTGTTGGTTTAGTAGGTACAGAAAGTGGTGCAGGATGAGCTTTTAGATAGTCCTTTATCTCTGGGATGACTTCCAGACCTGTTATCTGTTTACAGCAACTAAACTGGGGTAGGTCATTCATGCACACAATCCTTCAGGAGTTCCTGTGATATTGTCTGTTGTTTATGATGTATTGTGGTCTGTTTACTCTCTGTAGCCTTCTCTGGGGGTCTTTGAATATTTCAACTATCATTCTTTGATGTTACTGTTGGTTCTTCTGCTGAGGATTTCTGCTTCATTTAATACTGTTTATTGTGGTAATGTGGTGTGGGCTGCATAGCTGCAGTTAATGCAGTTTCCTTGCTTCCTGTAGTCGGTGCATTGCTGTAATCTGTTTCATTATACAGTTCATAGGTTCATAGGTTCATAGGTTCATAGGTTTATACTAGGCTATCTGCCCTAAGGCATTTATAAGCCTAGCCCAAGTGTGTGGCTTTACGCCACCCCTTATATGAAAAAATACTGTGCCCATTAGTTTGTTGTGCCTCTGTCCAGCAGTGACCCAGAGATGATTCCCGGGGTAAACCTACGATCTCCCATCCACAGGTCTAGATTTCTCTTGAGCAGGTCAAAGGGTGCTCTGCCTCACATGGACCGGGATTTTATTCCACAGCATAGGGAGTCTCTGGTGATAAATCTATCCCTCCAGCACGTCCTATTTATATCCGTGCTAAGGTTTAAGTCGCTTGCTCTAGTGGTTTTGGTGGATTTGGATTTTTGAGGTGGAGCATGTCCATTAATTCGGGTTGGACATGGCCTTGTATGTCAGGCACATGTCACCTCTGAGCAGGCGGTATGCGACTGAATAGAGCTGGAGTTTCTTCAATCTGGCAGCATATGACAGATTTTGGAGTCCTTTATCCTTTTGGTGAGGAACTTTTGGGGTCTCTCCAATTGCTGCAGATGTCGGGTGAGATACATCCCGAATGGGGCATTGTACTCGATCATTGGTCTGATAAGTGAAGAGTACAGGGGAACAATGACCTCACTAGATCTGGATGTGAATCCCTTCATGATCAGGTGGGCAATGTAGAAGGTCTTTCTAACCACTTTAGCAATGTGAGTGTCAAAAGAAAGGCCACTGTCAACCTGGGTCCCCAGGTCCCTGATAACCTCTTCTGTGCTTAGTGGATTGCCACCTATATAGTAGCTTGGGGTTACCTTGTTTTTCCCGAAGGGTATGACTATACATTTTTTGGCGTTTAACATTCATTGCTCTTTACTATGGGTAAAACTGTTGCAGGCTTTGCAGTCATGCAGCACTGCTCCAGTTCATATTATTTATTTAATGGTAATTTCATATTTGGGCAGTGGTGCAGTGAGTAGTGTTGCCACCTAACAACAAGGGTCTCTGGCTTAATTCTCAGCTAGTGTACCTTCTAGTTAAAGCCTTCTTGTTTTCCTTTCATCTCTTTGGGGTCTTCTCTTGGTGTTCTATTCCTCCCATGTCCCAAATGCATAATCAAGTGAATTAGCATTCTCTAAGTTGTGTGTGTGTGTGTGTGTGTGTGTGTGTGTGTGTGTGTGTGTGTGTGTGTGTGTGTGTGTGTGTGTGTGCATACATTCTGCAAAAGACTGACATCTTGTCCAGTGCATTGTGCTAACTGACTAATGAGACAAGCTCAGGTGTCTCCATTATCCTGTATGGGGTAAAGTAGGTTATCAGAAACTGAATTGATAATTTGAACTGCTTTGGAACTTTAGCTATACAGCTCTTGTACAGTGTGTGTGTGTGTGTGTGTGTGTGTGTGTGTGTGTGTGTGTGCTTTACTGCTGCTCTATTTTGTCCTGTTCATCTTTTCTGTAGCTGATATTATTTGTTGTTACTGTTTGCTGTGGCCCCTACAATGATGCAGTTGTAACCCAATTTATCTTCTATATTTTCTGCAGGAAAGTTTTTCAGGCTCTTTAATGTTTTAAGTGATGCTGCTGTCAAATGTGTATTAGATTGTGCTTCAGCTGTAGTTATGCTGTATTTCTTGCTGTTGTGCTTATAATATTGTGAATAATAGTGTGTCTGTTGTTGTTACTGGTTAGAAGGTGTTTCAGTGTAGCCACCTTTGTGTTATTTTGGGACTAATTAGTGTTCCTCCAGAACAATGCCTCCACTCTTTGTCTACTGTGCCAGGTGTGTTTGGGTTTTTGTAATGTCTCATTCTGAGCCTGAGAAGTAGAGGTGTGGAGCTTACTATTTCACATATATCCCTCTTTACCTTTTCAGGGGGAAGTGATGCATTTTTCCATCTAGACCCTGATATTACTGCATGGTCTAAAGGTTGTGAGGGAACATCATTCCTCAGGGCCTTTGCACCAGATTGTCTTACATTCTACTAGCCTGCCTAGTTAATATGCTAATAGGTAGCAGGCAGGGTCAGAATCTTTAAAGCATTTGAATCATAGATTTCATTTGGATAAAACATAATAATAAAATACCCAGTATAGGTCTGGTTTTCCCCTCCTCCTGCCTGTTTGGGGCTTCATTTTCTTGTCTTGTGAGTCCTCTTTGGAAGACTAGGATAATTCCAGAGTGGAATTAGCATCATCGTGATCAATCAGATAGCCCCCCTCCCCCACTTTCATAGCACATGCATCTCATGAATGATCATTCTGAGAGTGGAAAAGGTGAATTTCCCCTTTTTTTTTCTAAGGAATGATGATTCTGTCAGAGGCTCTCAGAGTCATGTGGTTCTTCTTTCAGTTAATTTTCGTCCTTTTGATACTTTGGATGGCAGTTTAGAGATGTTATGGGAACTGATTATGGAATGTTCAGGTGTTTTCAGACCCTTTAAGAGACTGTGCTTGATATTTTCAGTCATTCCTAGTAAACAGCCTGATGTCTTGACAGAGATGATCTTTTGTGCCTGGATGATATCTTAATTCTCTGCATCACTGTATGGCAGTTTATGGGTTGCAGATGTCTTGTGCACCATGACCCTGTATGAGATGAAACAAAAAACAAACAAAATATAGTAAATAAAGACATAGCTGATTGGTAACAAAACAAATATGTATGAATGTATCCATTTATTAGGCACAAAATAATTGAAACAGTAAAGCTTCCTATAAGTAGACACAAATTGATATAGAATCACAACCCCCCACCCCCCAAAAAATAAAGGAAATTAAAAGAAATATAAGGAGGAAAACAAGCATATCTCTGTAGCACACTGAGGAGGACAACAAGCATGTATCTCTGTAGCACACTGAGGAGGACTATAAGCGTGTATCTCTGTAGCACACTGCAACTTTAAGAAAAACAATGTACACTTTTATATTACAAATTACTTAAACTGTTGTTGGATGTCCACTTGTGTGCAGGGCAGGCAGGTATATATCACTCAACACAAAACCTCTGATATTGCCATTACATGATAAACACTCTACTGCAAGAGAAACCTTTCCACAATGTCATATTACATTCTTCATAAGCATTTGTAATGGAAAAAACACGACATATATTTCTATGCCAACAGCAAGGGACAAACAATGCAGACAATAAAGTAATGGGTATATTGTGAAATACAATCACTGCAAGGATGAGCACCAAGAAGTGTTTGGTGCTAACAGCTTTCAAGTGTAAATGATTAATCTGACTGCAGTAACAATAAATGTTTCATGGTCTGTCTTCTTTAACATACACTTACCAAAGGTATGTGTGGGAGAAGAGACTTGCTCTAAATTGTAGGATTTCATTGACTGAATTAGGAGAGTAATATTCCTAACATTGCTAACATTGCTACTCAATGCCAGGAGTTTAAATCTCAAAATGCACATGCTCGAAGCACTCCTCAGAATGGAGAATGTTGACATCTGTGCAGTAACTGAAACCTGGTTCAAGGCTCTAGAGAGCACCCCAGCACTACCGGACTACAACTCATGCCACAATTTTCAGCCACAAAACATGGACCGAAACACAAAAGGAGGGGGTGCATCCGCATTCATCAAGGATACCTACACCTCTAGGTTGGCGGAGCAGCATGCTACTTCTGAGATCATCCATGTGCAACTAACATCATGCGAATCTGCAATGCAAATTGGGGCCTGCTACAGATCACCCTCCATGACCCAGGACCACCACTCCACCTTTCTGGAGACACTGGAAAACATGAAGGTCCTACCGAACACCCTGATATTGGGCGATTTCAATTACCCTACCATTCACTGGGAAAACTACTTGAGTACAAACTCCCAGGCCCAGCGCTTCCTGGAATTCATCAACTCAAATGCCCTGCATCAGCTGGTAAACTCCCCTACCAGAGGTGAAAACATATTGAACCTGGTCATCACCAACATGAGCGACAAGTGTTCCACACCGGAGGTCAACCCGTCACTGGTTAGGTCAGACCATAAACTAATCACTCTGGATGTCCACACCCCAGCACCACACCCAACTAAGGAAACTGTGGTAAAAAACTTTTCTAAAGCAAACTTAACCTTACTTAAGACAGAGGTGGTAAGTTTCACAGCCTCCACGCTAAAGGATAATGCTGCCCAAGATGCAGAAACCTTTACAAATGCACTCTATGAACACCTACAAGGATGCATGGATCATGCCATCCCTAGCAAAACCAAGACTCACTCCTTTAAGAGAAGGAAACCAGTTTGGTGGATCCTTGCAGTAAACAGGCTACACAATAGAAGGAGGAAACTAGTTCAGAAAAAAAGCAAATCCCAAGAAGGAAATACATCCCTGATCAGTATAAGTAAGAAACTGAGGTCCCTCATGAAATTATCCAAGGCTAACTTCGAAAGAAAAATAGCCAGGGATTCAAAAGATAACCACAAAGCCTTCTTTAGCTATGTTAAGAATCTAAGTGGCAACTCACAGATATGCACTGAACTAGTGTAAAATAGCACAAAATATACTGAACCTACTGATATTGCCAACATCCTGGCAGATAGATTCAGTGCAAACTTCACCCCCCTCTCACCTCCAAAAGGGCCCACAACAATACTGGAAAAGTGTAGTGTCCCAAAAATCACAGATGCACAGGTAAAAACAGCCCTTTCAAAAGCCAAAAACACAGCGTCAATGGGACCAGATGGTGTCCCAGGCTGCGTCTTGCATGAACTACAGAACAAACTACCTCTCCACAAGCTGTGCGCCCATAGAATGGCACACAGCAACAGTTATTCCTCTCCACAAAGGAGGAGCCACAACTGATCCTGGTAACTATCGCCCTATAAGCCTGACTAGCCTGGTCTGCAAGACTATGGAGTGCATCATCATGGAACTCATTAACAAAGACATTGGGAACCTCCAAACACTTGACCTGAACCAGTTCGGCTTTGCTAAGGGCAGATCATGCCTACTAAACCTGGTTGACTTCTTTGAGACAGTCACCAAGGCCATAGACGAGGGAAAGGTGGTTAACACAGCCTACCTTGACCTCGCCAAGGCCTTTGACACCATTCCCCACTCGGATATTACAGAAAAACTTACCAGCCTGAACATAAACCCCTATGTCATGAGATGGGTTGCCAACTGGCTTACAGACAGAACTCACACGGTAAGAATAGCGGGCTCCAGGTCTGACTCTAAACCAGTCACAAGTGGTGTCCCACAAGGCTTGGCCCTGGGGCCCCTACTGTTCATCCTATACTTCTCAGAAGTACAGGCAAACACAGGAGGACTATGGCTAACCAAGTTTGCCAATGACTGCAAATTGGGAGCTATAACTGACTCTCCGGCTGACATGGATATCCATCAAAAGGGCCTTACTGAGACGGACACCTGGTGTCAAAGTCATGGCCTCAAGCTAAATACCAAAACATGCATAGTCATCCCATTTGGGAAAAACAAAACACCCACAAATTACCACATAGGTGGCAGCCCCCTTAATACAGAAGAGGTAATAAGAGATCTGGGGACCCAGGTAGATAGTAATCTCTCCTTTGACAATCATATTGCCAAAGTAGTTAGGAAATCTTCTATGTTGCCAATCTAATTACTAAAGGGTTCGCATCTAGAAATAAAGAGGTTATAGTGCCCCTCTACTCGTCACTCATCAGACCCATTATAGAATACAATGCCCCATTTGGGATGTACCTCACAAGACACTTCCAACAGCTGGAAAGATCACAAAAGTACCTCACCAAGAGGATTACTGGTCTCAAACATATGTCCTGTGCAGCCCGACTGAAAAAACTCCGGCTGTACTCAGTGGCATATCACTTACTCAGAGGTGATCTCTGCCTGATTTACAAAGCCATGTCCAACTCAGAATTGATGGACATGCTCCACCTAAAGAAATCCAAGTCACTGTGAGCCACGCACTCTAGTGAGGTAAACCTCCCCACAACAATAAATAGAACATGCCGGAGGGATGGATTCCTGTCACAGAGATTCCCCATGCTTTGGAACAAAATTCCAAATTACATCAGGCAGAGCCCCTCACTAACACTCTTTAAGAGAAACCTTGATGAGTGGATGGGTAACAGAAAATACACCCCTGGGATCACTTCATCGGCTCTGCTTGACAAAGAATCAGTTAATTAATCAATGGGGTGGCAAAAGCCGACACACTCTAGCTAGGCTTATAAATGCCCTCGAGCAGATAGCCTAGTACCTACCTATGAACATTATGATTTTTTTTTTATGATCACACTTTGTGTCTCTCAGTAATAATTATTCTGCAATTCTAAGGATGTATATTATGCATTAAAACACATATCAATGGCAATGCATATGAGATAGCATCATTATTAGAAAATTATGTAAGGGAATCATGCTTATAAAATAAAGAGAAGAAAATAGCTGCAGTGTTGCAAATGTTACTTTCTAAAAAGGCCTTTATTGAATTATCACTTGTGACATAGGCAGA
The DNA here is from genome assembly GCF_019279795.1 of Protopterus annectens. NCBI lineage: Eukaryota > Metazoa > Chordata > Ceratodontiformes > Protopteridae > Protopterus > Protopterus annectens. The sequence goes on from NC_056739.1 coordinate 343,311,434, forward strand.
TTTACATTTATAAAGAAGTAATCAAACTGTATTAATAAATTAACATTAACAAACATTATACTTCACATATATTGCTGGCGGCCACGGTGGTGCAGTGGTTAGCATTGCCGCCTCACAGCAAGAGGTTCTCCGGTTCGATCCTCGGCTGGGGTGCCTTCTGTGAGTCTGTCTGCATGTCCTCCCTGGGGTGGCCTGCGGTTTTCTCCGGGTGCTCCGGTTTTCCCACATCCCAAAGACATGCTGCAGGTGGATTGTGTGTGAGTGTGCCTTCTGTGGAAGGTTGGGCGCGCGGCTGCTCGACGTAAAAAACTCCACTCCTGCCATTCAGCGGACAGGTGATCCGCTGTGGCGAGAAGAAGATACTTCACATATATTGCTACATAGCATATAACCTAAGCAACATTACATAAATTAGTCAGTTTCTGTACCCTTTTTAAACAAGAAACATTTTTATTAAACCATCACTTATGACATAAGCAATCACACATTCATATAAATGAAAACACATTTATATAAATGAAAACAAACCATGCCGACAAAATCCTACTTGCAAGCATTTTACATTACAAACCATACTGACACACTCTCAGTTGCAAACATTATACATCACTTATTATCTACACAATCATTTTCAGTCAGACATTACATACAGTATCTCATTTAAGGCCTGTCTTCTTTTAAAGCTCATTCCTCTCCGGTATGTCTTGTTCCCACAATTCCATTTTTACCTCTGTAGTTTGTTCCTACCCTTTTCTAAAGACATCAATTCCAGTTGTTTTATCTCTGTTACTATAGTCAGCACTTCTAATATAGTTGGTTAAGATTTTGATTTCCATTAGTTTTATAGTGTGTGAGTAACTATCAGCTTAACTCTTGCTAATATCATATTCGCATACACATATACTAGCATATTACAAAGGACAGCTTTTAGAGCTTCTTGTTTCTCTTATACCTTTAATGGGAATTGATACATTCTCACACCTTAATTATATGTAATCAACATTTTCTTCTTCTTCCTGTTATGTCTTCCTATTACTGACAGTATTATGGGATGTTAATTCAAAAGTGGAGATAACATCAGAAATGTATATTTTAAATACTTCTTTTGTAATGTTTCCCTTTTTCTAATTTTTCTTATTTTTTATTTGCATTCCTTGCATGCCATTTGGCATTGTGCCCTCTTGACTGTCAGCAGTCTGTCAGTCACTGAACAAGAGTTTACTTCCTAAGGTAAAAAATGGCAAATTTAATTTGGAATCACATTAGTAGCACGATTGAGACTGGTGTCTGTGCACATTTATCAGCACTCTAGACAGTAATGAGTGAAAACATTTCATCTGTCAACTAATTATCAAGGTATACATGAAGTGAGCTTAGAGAAAAAGGTCACATAATTCAGGGTTCAAATCCAGTTTATACAATTTTTATGACTGGATTCAAAATAAATATTGTCAGCCAATGTTGTATATGAAATGATTAGGCTAAAGTCTGTGATAAATGCTAAAACTATTCACTGTAGTCCATGCAAATTAATGTTACGAAAGTGTTGTCATTGTAAACTCACCTGTTCTCATTATTCTTAACAATATGTGCTATGGATGTCACAATGTATAACTTAGTAAAGTGTGATAACAGAAAAGCAGTAACATGAGTAATGTGGTCATATGTGTCTTATATGCTGCAGCATTCATCATGACAGCAATAGATTATATTGTAAACGTTCATGTCATGAGTATTTTCACATACTGTGGCAAGAATTACCTGCTGTCATTCTCTGTGTCACGTTTTCAGAACAATTGCCATTACATGAAATCCTGATGATGTGTCAACTAAATGCTACTTGTGGTTTAACTAGCTGATGTGAAAAGGATTATGTCATACTAATGCTGTAACTGCTGAGTTCCCTGTTACATATATTCACTAAACGTGTTACTTTGCAATATGTTGTAATTTTTTGTTTTTATTATTTCTTTTGCATTTGCACTTTGTTTGACAGCATGCAAACTGGTTCACTGCTGAAGGAAAAAAGTGAAAATTTAATTTTTGTCTGCCTTCTGTAGAACAAATGACCCTAGCCTCAATCTACATAGTACTCACTGATGAAAGTACACCTATTAGATAACATTTCTCACTGAAAAAAGTGCACCCATTAGGTAACATTTCCTGTGGCACAATGTATAAGTGCAGTGAGCTTAGAGAAAGAGAATAACTTGATGCAGGGTTTGAATCCAGTTTGTACATAATTTAACAGAGGGGGTGTGAGTAAATGTTCATACACATATTTATGATTGTATTGTTATCTGAAACTCAACTATTGACACATTTGTTAACAACATCTGAACTGCTGTCTGGCCCTTCCAATTATTTGACATTACCTAAAGGCTTAATAATGTGTGCAGAAATTAAAGAAAGGTGAATGTGTCATGGTAATACACTTCTTGCTCTGATCATTACTACATACCCTTTGATTGTTTTAATTTCCTTTAAACTGTTTTCTATTTTTCAATGCCTTTTACATTTTATCTCCAGTCAGAAAGATGGTTCACAGCTAAAGGAAAAAAGTGAAAAATTTAATTTGGGATTCCTTCTGTAGTGCACACTAGTTTGGTACATGTGCATGGCCATCATCCCTCTGGATAGTTGGGAATGAAGGAAATGTACCTGTCACTTAACTTTCAAGGTGCAAATGCAGTGATGTCAGAGAAAGAACTTAGGTAATGCAGGGTTCAAATCCATTTTACAGGCACTTATACAGAGGGGGTCAGAATGCAATTTGTCACAATATTTTGATTATAAATGTAGCACTAAATACAAATACATATCACAATGTTTATTGCATCAAATGTATCAGTAATGTTTGGTATAGAATTCTAATATAATGTGCATAAATTATGTTTAATGTGACAATGATGATATTTAATTTAGAATGAATTTGCATAGGTATGACGTGCCCAATAATTTTGTTATAACTATTTAAGTTATCACATATCAGAAGCATGTGTTTAGGACAGTATGTCTAGTGAAGTATGTATCTCACCTAACCCAACATGTATTACATAGAGCATGCAACTCCATGCATCGAAACTGTATGTGCAACCACAAATACTGCATTTTACATAGAGATATTATACCATATAACAACGGTACAAAAATCAAACCCACCAATCAGACCAAGCTGCTAGGGGTAACCATAGATGACTCACTAAAATTTGATAAACACATCTATCTGACAATCAAAAAAATCCACTCTGGACAAGGCGCTCTATACAGGGTTAAACCTTACCTTACATAACAAGTTAGACTGGCCACTGCAGGATCCCACTTGCTATCAACCCTCCTATACTGCTCTGAGGTCTTTATTAACCTATCGAAAAACAACTTAAGTAAACTAGACTCCTGCATTAACAGAATAGCTAAGTTTGTCACCAACTACCCTACAGAACACACCACTGCACTGCTCTACAACAGCTCAACTGGCTAGAACTTCCCATCTTATTATTACTAAAACAACTTTCACTTGCCCATAAAATCATATTCAACCCTACCAACTGCCCAGCTCTATCAAACCTAGTCCAGCCAAACACAAACTGTAGACTCCTCAGGTCATCCAATAAACTAATGCTAAAAGAAATCCAGTCTCACAACTATCACTGAGACTCCCTCTACTCCCGTAAAATAGCCAAAGATTGGAACACCCTTCCTGAAATGATAACTAAAAACCTCAACCTGTCCACATTTAAAACTACCCTGAAAGACTATTTAAATGATAATTGGCTATGCCACTGTATTGGTCCCAGCTAATATTCTTCCTATTTTTTCCACTCACATCGCATGTTATCCCAAATAGTGCTCATCCCACATAGGGCGGTCCCACTATCTGTCTTATCTTTATTAATCTTTGTTCCTTCAGATGACCTAACTTATAAAACTACATGACCAATTTTGGTCTTTCAGAAGTGGCTGACCTTGTAAAGCTACATGACTTATGTACCTCATATATATTGTAAAAAAATGGTATTCCTGTATACCTGAAACATGCATGTTTATAATGTATTCTGTTATTATACTTTGCTATAATATTTTTGTTAATCTCATTTACATATTTGTTAGCAATGCACTGTTTGTACCTCAATAATGTTCTTTTTGTTGTAGAGCTTTTCTCCCCGGGTCTCTGCTGAAAATGTTTTTTTTTTTCAACCCAGTCGGACACTACACAATTAACAAATGTACATAAATAAAATAAATAAATAAATGCAGTCCCATGACTAATTAAAGTCACACACACATACATGAATCTGGTAAGGATATCTCAATTCATTTTTAAGTTAGTATATCTGTAATTAACATGATAAAACATATGCTCTCCTGTGGCATTGACAAATAATAACCAAAGTTTAACATTAGAGCCTTTCTTCTCATGGGTTTGATTCCAAAGTGATACTATTCAATCTTACTAGTGTGTCAGTCCCAACAGCACAATATGTTACAAGTCATACCATTTGTCCTCCAACCAACCATGATTATAACAAACACTATAAAGCATGTCACTTTTTAACAATGGGACATTTGTCAGTCAATTGAGCATCACAGATGGCCAAATGCTTCACACCTTCTGTGCTGTTTGATGTAATCACTACCAATGTGTCTGCCAAGTCATTGCTGTGGTTTCAATTGCAACAAATGCAGCTAGCAATGCTGTGTGTCATTGTGCACAAGCTCTTACACATGAACTCTGAATTGGGTGCCAATTCAGATACATATTTCTAGCTTGACCTCTGCAGACATGGCTGTTGAAGGTAGGGAAGGTGTTCCATTTACAGCACAAAGTTGGGGTATTGATGAGTCCAGGATTTCTGTGACACTCCTCTTCAAGTATGACAGCTAGAAGCTACTGGGGGCAGATTATATCAGATCTCAGTATGAAGCTGAGGCTTGGCATAGCTTGGCCAAGGCGGACTCCAGTGTAAATGGCATCCCAGGTACTGGGGTGCAATGCTGTCACTACTACGGTAACATGAAGAGGCACCAGCATGATCTCCTGGGCCAATGGGAGGATGACTTTAAGACTGCAGACACCCCTCAGTTGTGGGAATAGAGTGTCCCATCAGCTCTCTACCATATAGCATTGATTACTCAGACAAGACAGGTAGGCAATATGCTTTCATAATGTTTTTTTTCTTTACTGTACAGCTGAAGAAGAGGTAGCAGAAAACCACAAAGCACATAAAGAGAGACTAACTTGTCTCAGAAAAGCACAAGGTAAGTATACATCTGTTATGACTGCAAGGCACAGAAGTTTTCTCAGTCTGTCACAGTATATCATCTTGAGCAGGCATACCTTAACTTTTGTATCAAGCCTTCATGCCTGCTCCAATAGCTCTTGGTTAATACCCTGAAAGAGACATTATTTTTTCCAGGATACTATTTATAATATATTAACTGCAATACTGCAAACATTAACAATTTAATTTTTACAAATGCAATTATCAAATCTGAAAGTACCTATCTGATACAGCATACTCACATACTCTGTTTGTCATATAATATCATTGTGATTAATTGCTTTTATGACACATTAATGCCTTCCCACAATATCTGAATGTGGCAAACATATACATATTTATTTCTCATATCAGTGTATGTATTGAAATAATAAAATAATGAGACATGCCATCAATCTAGCTCTTTATTTTTGTCTCCCTGCCACCTTCTGTCTATTTTTTGTTAATATAATTTTTTAAAAATACATTGCTACTGAAAATGAAATGACCATCAACACAAGCAGCGAGGCTAACTACTGGGGTTCAGCCTACCATACCTGCACAGGTGACTGTTGCGGCACCACCATAGGCAGCACTAAGAACCAGAACATCTAGGCTGCAACCTGTCAGCATTCTATCTACAATGCCTGCCCTACCTGCACTGCCTGTGCCAGATAGCTTTCCCCCAGCTGGTGCAGTGGTACCCTCGGGAGCAGTACAAGTGCAAGTGAAAATTTTTATACCATCCAGAGCTTATCTAAACAATCCTATCTTGGTTTGTGATTTACCGATCTTTACTGTTAAAAAAGTGCAACTGATCAAGACATAAAGGAATTACAGCTTTTGTCTGGCATTCACAACTTGTATGGTCAGAACAACAACTTTAATGTACTTACTTTAGTACTTAGCTGTTTATTGCTTGTGTGATTTTTCTCTCTGAGGTTGATTTAAGTTGCCCTTGAATTCTGTGGTTACTGATTTTGAAGGTTTTTCTTTTATAATTTTTAGAATTTGTTTAAGGTGAGTATGGATTCCTTAAATGAGTACTCCATTAATGATTTGCTAAAGGCAAATATCTTGTACAGTGTAATAAATGCTATGCATATTTAAAGGTAACAGCTGATAACACTGGTGATCTGTGTTTCTTATGCCAAAAGATGGACACTTGCTTACCATTATTAGAAGTAAATCTAGACTTACTGATAATGACTGCACTCGTGCAATTGGCATGGCTTGGAGAACTTTTGTGACATACATTACTTAGTGGACTGTTGAGATAAATAATGTTAGGCAAAGAGCAAATAGAACACAATTTGGAAATGATGTGTCTATTGTCTGTAAAGATCATTCAACCCCTATGAAACAAGACGGTGCCCCTGACAACTTTGGAATTCTGCATACAAATATTTAACAATTTGAGGATTCAGAGGGCTTAGAAGGAAACAAAAAAGAAAGATAGGAAGAAATTCCCAACAAATAACAGGGAAGAAAAAAACTGATAAATGTCTGTAAAGAAAAGAGAATACTTACTAAAAGGACAGTGCTTGTTATGTAACACACAGACTGTAGGGAATGATAACCTTCAGTCTACAGAAAAAGATATAATTTTTCCAAAAGATAAGGTAGAAAAATGGCAAGAGTCAGGTGAAAAGGAAGAAATTAAAATGAACGTGGAAGGATTGAAGAACATTACTGAAAGAAAAAGAAGAAAAAGACAATTGATGACTACATGGCTCAAGCTGTGGATGCAGAAAGCCAGCTGGATGACAACTGTATGCTTGTAAATTTAATACACAATGAAAACAGTGGGATTAATGAGACTAATGGTGATGAAGATCATTCCTTTGTAACAACTGATAGAGCAGATATTACTGTATTAGAAGCTGAAGATTCTTCAGATCTGGTCAGAAAATATATTCCTGTAATTGGAGAGTCAGTTATTAGAGGAAATGATACTTAACATTTGCAGAGAAGATAATGATCTTCGAATAGTGTTATGTTTGTCAGTAACAAAAATAGAAGATGTGAGACAAGCCTTGGAATGTCTTATTGTAAGGAACTATGGATCAATTTTTATTCTTCTGGTACAAATGATCTCATCTGCAAGGACTCTCTGACTCTTAGTAGGTAACTTACTGCCCTCTTAGATAGTATAGCTTGTACTGGTGTTAGGAAATATTTTTTACACATCACATATAGAAAGGATAGCCAGGTACCATGAATGAAAATATTTTGGGGGGTAAATACCTACAGGAAAAAATGTCCCATTTTAAAAACTAGAAATGTGTAGAGTTTCCATGCCTAGATTTTGGCTCACATATTCAGACAGGATGGCATGCATTTGTCAAGATCAAGGAAGAGAATGTTTCCAAACAGTGGGCAGGATTTTTAATAGTTCAACGATTAATGCCAGGGGCATTAATAATAAAGTTTTTTTTTAATTGGAAAATTTGCTACATTTCCACAACACTGATGTTCTTATTATTTGTGAAACATGGTTAAAGAACAATGACTGGAAAACAGTTCTGTCAGGGTATAAATGTTTTTACTGTAACAGACATTCTAACTAAAAAATCAGGTGGAGGTGTTATGATAGGGATTAAAGATAGTTATGAGACCTGTGATTATTACATGTTCAGTGTTAGCACTTAGCACAAATACTATAGACTGTATAACTTGACAATAAAGATAGCCCTGATAGGGATTAAATATAGGTATGAAACCTGTCATTATTACATGCTCAGTGTTAACACCAATACTATAGACTGTGTAACTGTGTCAGTAAAGACAACCCTGGAACATAAAACAATTGTCGTAGAGTATATAGCCCACCAAAACTAAGTGCTGATGACCTAGAGGAATTCATACATTTCTTGCATGAAATGCAGGAGGAAAGAATAATACTAGATGGGGACAGAAATTTACCAGAAACGGAAAGGAAACATATTGATTCAACAACATTAACAATGAAATTATTCATAACATATGTTAAGGAACAACAATTGCTTCAGATTGTTAAAAAAAACACCAGGGAATGGAACATACTGGACATTGTGAATTACTTTTACTTCAAGTCAAGTTTTACCATTGTTGATCTGCAGTAATCATGTAGTTATAAAGGTTAATTTGTTGCTAGAGAATTTTGCCAAACTGAAATCTAAACCAAAACACAGATGATTAATTACAGATTCTATGGAAATAAACAGTCATTATGAGAAACTAACTGGAGTGAACTGTTGAAGAGAAAAACTGCATATTGAATGTGGAAAGTTTTGAAAGAGAAATTGTCCCGCTCCCCTTCAATAAACACATTACACCAAATGAAGTTTGACGACCTTTATTAAAATTCCATAAACATAAGTTTATTGACCAATATTTTAGTTTCTTAATCACAGCATAATCATCCATATAACTGTTATCTAGGGCTGCATGACCTCGCTCACCCTCATCAAATAAGCAGCATCCTTATCTCCAGTCATCTACTTATCAAGCAATGTCCCATCATTCACTTTCATTTCCCACTTATTGACTTAAACATCTAGGAAAGCAGTGTCCTTTCATCTGCTTACTTACATTTACTTATCAAGCAGCATCCAATCCCTCACTTTCATTACCCAACTCATTGAACCTCCAACACTAGAAGGGGAACAGAAAAGGGACACGCCTGCTCCTTTTCTCTGCCACTCAGCCTGCCCAGGCTGTTCCCCTCCTTTGTACCAAACTTCCAACAAAACCTTCCAGAACAAACTTAACCATGCATTAACAGTTGAAGTCAAACATCATTTAATGTACTCCCTCCTCTCTGAACCAAACTGTATCCTTGTCATCAAGGTGGCAAGCCCCATCATATAAATACCCAAAACAGACAGCTGCCTAAACAGTTGAAATTAAACTAATGATCTTTCTCCAGTGTAAAAGTAATACCCATGCCTTTGTATAACCCCTATAAAACAAACATATCTTTATTTATCCTACACTCTTGGTTGCTTTGTAATTATTCCCATGACATTACCTGGCAAATGTACCACAAAAAACAAACAAACAAAAAAAAACTAAAGATCCAAACCCCATATGAAACAAAGCAAGCCTAATTGCATGCCATCTGCCATCCTACTCAGCTGCAGTGTCCTTTTATAGCCCAAAGGCTATAATAATGACCAAAATGAGATTTCTTAATCTAAAAGATTAATTTAATAGTAATCCAGCCACTATACCCACAGTCTATAAGGCAAAATATCTAATGACCAGAATAGCATTTGCTGAACAATGAACCACCCACTGTAATGACTTCAGTACATCCATAAATCTTATATCCCTCCAGACTGTAGCAGAATGAGCCTCCATTTCCCCAACAGCAACCCTCACAACAAAACTCTTCTTGTCAATAGCTACAGTCGGCCAGTCTGCCCGCTATCAGCTTACTCCAACCCTTCAAACATAAAAACCATCCAAGATTAAGTAAAGTCACATAACATTGCCACCTGTACAATTATATTAATCAGAGCTAACTCCACCCTTGCTCCGAAGTATCACCCATAAAGCTTTTTTTTATTTAATTACATCTGGTAAATCAAGCAAACTATGGCCTACATTAGCAACCCAAAAAAACACAATGCCTTGCTTAAACCTTCACACTCCTGCATAAATGGAAACTTAGCAATACTCTATCTAATCTCTCAAAGTAGCATTGACCACTGAGCATCCCATCTACATAGCCTTTCCACAGGAAAATGTAAGCCCAACTATCATGCCCGCAAATTCCAACCCAACATCACATTGTTGCAACTCCACCACACATGCGGACAACCCCAAGGTCCCCATAAACAATCCCCAAACTTGGTCTCCCCTGCTCCTGACATACCTTAGTTTCACTTGACTCCAAACTACTCCCAAACTGTATCAACTCTGACATGCTTTAATATGCACCTAATAAAGCAGGATTACCTGCGACCTCATTGCACACCACTCCAGCAACCAACAGATCCAGCCCAGCAGAATCCATAACCTTTCTAATCCACTTCCTTCAGGCTACCAACTGATGCCCACTCTGCGCTACCCCATCTGCAAAAGAAAGAAAACTGTAAATCCTCTGGCCACACACAAAACAAAATTTCTTAATGACAAGCTTCCCCATCTGACAAAAGTTCATGTTCTTCAAAGCTCTATATCTAAACAGTCTGTCACCACATTCTGTGTTAGCAATTTAACTGATATCAATGGTAAATAGAATCAAATAATTGTTTCTTAAAAGGCCTACTCTATCAACAAAATTATCACACTTTAACCATCCTGCAATCATCCTAGCTAATGTTGTTAGTGAGCTATTGGAAAGTGCTCCACCTTTCACTCATTTCTATCACATTATAAGTGGCAGCGTTCCTCATCATGGAGATGGAAGGAAAGGCAATAATCAGGATAAAGAAAATTAAACCATTCCATGGTTCTACAGAGCCTGTGATGTCATCTGTGGTAACAGAGGAGGCTTTACTTAACATAACCTCCCATAATAGTAGCAAAACTTATCACAAGTTTCAGATGAGGAGTGTGCATGTAGTAGCATCAGTCGTTGCCACAGAAAAGCCACCATCTTCACTCAAGCACTCCACACAAAAAACAAACACACACAGAGCCCTCTTTTATGACATCCATTTAATTACCACTTCAACTCGCTGAGGGTGCCATACCTACATAGCTCTCAAATGTCCAGATTTTTGCATCATAATACCATACATTTGAGTTTCAGACTTCATATCCTTCAGAAAAATGCATTCAAACACAAATCCTAATATTCTATCAACTTTCTAAGTTTGCAAGAGCAATATTTAAAATCTATCCCTATTTGTGGGCCTTTGTCCCTGCATTATTTAGGCTGTGTCCAGATTTCTTGCTCTAAGAGGTTGAGAGGTATGCATACCTAGCACTGTATACATCAAACACCTTTTGGCTGTGAACTTCACAGGAAACAAATTAGCAGAAACTGGTGCAAATAACTTCAACTGTGGTCATGAGGATGAATGAATGTCAGCACACAAGTGAAGTCAACAAAAGAGATATTCACTAAAGTCTGACCACCACCATCACCCAGCAACATCCTGCCACATCTGGGACTTTGCTTCTGATCCTGGAACTGCTTTAGTACCTGCTTAGCACATGCTTCCTGGGAGTTGTGCTTCTGCTTGCTTCCTGTGATAGTGATTATATATATATATATATATATATATATATATATATATATATATCCCAAAAACAGGGACAATTTTCAATTACTGCTCCTAAAGATTTTGCATTAGCATGAATTTCTGAGGGGTATGAAGACTGAAACTCTGAATCTCAAATGTCTGTCATCATTTTTTAATTTCAGTCTGTAATGGTTTGCCACTAATTGCTAGACAACCACAATTCTATGAAAAACAGACCAAAATATGAGGCAAAAATTTGGACATTGTGCAAAATCTGTATAGTTGAAAGGTATGGCAAAGCCTGACATAATGGGGAACAGACCTAAAATAAGGACAGATTTTAAACGTTGCTCTTACAAACTGAAAAAATTGCTAGAACAAAAGGATCTGTTTGGCATGCACCCTCTGAGGATATGATGTCTGAAACTGACCTTATTTAGTGACTTCAGTCCTCAGATCATCCAACAAATTTGCTGGAAAGACAAGGTGATCAATTTCAACAATTGGCTTAAGTATTGGTGTCATTCAAAGGGGATCCAATGCCTGTCAGACTGGGATGACATGCTCGACAAGCCACGATGCTTCACTAGGGACGGCTTGCACCTGTGATATTGGCAAAGGCTCTTGCTACCCCCATAGTGCCTTTTTTAGGCAAGGCTCAAAAGACAAACCCACCTCCATAGGTATCACAAGGGATAAGAAACTAAGAGTAATGCTACTCAATGCCAGAAGTCTAAACCTCAAAATGCACGCACTCAAAACTCTCCTAAGCATGGAGAACATCGATATCTGTGCAGTAACAGAAACCTGGTTCAAGGATCCTGAGAGCAACCCAGCACTACCAGGTTATACCTCATACCATGCTTTTCGGCCCCAAAACTTGGACCGAACAACAAAAGGAGGGGGAGTATCAATATTCGTCAAAGATACCCACACCTCCAGGTTGGTGGCACAGCACGAAGCATCAGAGACTATCCATGTGCAGCTAACAGTGGGTAAAACTGCCTTCCAGTTTATAGCCTACTACAGACCACCCTCCCAAACACAGGAACCCCACTCGGCCTTCCTGAGAATACTGGAAAATATGAAGGTCTCTCCAAACACCATTATATTGGGCGACTTCAACTACCCAAACATAGACTGGGAGCATTACTCTAGCGCCAACACCCTAGTCCAAAGGTTCCTAGAATTTATAAACTCAAATGCTATGGAACAACTTGTTACCACTCCCACAAGAGGGGAAAACATACTGGACCAGATCATCACCAACATGGGGACACTATGCTCCAGACCAGAAGTGTATCCCTCACTGGTAAGATCAGACCATAAACTAATCTCACTGGATATTTACATCCCGACCCCAGCCCCTGCCCAGAAAACCACAGTGAAAAACTTCCCTAAAGAAAATTTCACACACCTCAAAATCGAGGTGGAATCCTTCAAAGCCCCAGGGCCTGTGGAAAATACAGCCCAGACCGCAGAATCCTTTATAAACACATTCCATGAACACCTTCAGGAATGCATGGATCATGCAATCCCAAATAAAACCAAGACCCAATCCTCCAAAGGCAGACGTCCTGTCTGGTGGACCCCAGCCATAAACAAACTATACAATAGAAGGAGGAAGCTACTATATGATAGAGCAAAATCCCAAAAAGGGAAGGCATCTCTGATCAGTATTAGCAAAAAACTATGGGCACTCATAAAATCGTCTAAGGCCAGCATCGAGAGAAAAATTGCACAGGACACTAAGGATAATCACAAGGCTTTCTTTAGTTATGTTAGGAACCTGGGTGGGAATTCGCAGATATGCTCATAATTAGTCCAAAATGACAAAAAATACACCGAACCCACAGACATTGCCAACATCCTAGCTGACAGGTTCAGTGCAAACCCCCCCCCTCCCCACCAAAAGGACAAATATCTATCCCAACAGAGTGCTGCCCCTCTGACATCTCAGATGCTCAGGTAAGAGCCGTCCTCACCAAAGCAAAATACACAGCATCAATGGGACCATACGGTGTCCCGGGCTGCGTCCTACATGAACTCCAAGAAGAGCTAAACCCAAACATAAAACTACTCTTCAATCTCAGCCTTACTACAGGATATGTACCCAAAGAGTGGCATACAGCAACAGTGGTCCCTCTCCACAAAGGTGGTGCCTCAATGGATCCTGGAAACTATCGCCCCATAAGCCTGACTAGCTTGGTCTGCAAAGCTATGGAAAGGATCATCATGGACCTCATAAATAAAGATATTGGGGACCTACAGACACTGGATCCTACCCAGTTTGGCTTTGTTAAGGGCAGATCCTGCCTCTTAAACCTGGTTGATTTCTTTGAAACATTCACCAAGGCCATTGATGAGGGTAAGGTGGTCCACACAGCCTACCTGGACCTCGCAAAAGCCTCATACAAAAATACAATACCCCACTCGGGCATTATAGATAAGCTCACCAGCTTAAATATAAACCCCTATGTCACTAGATGGGTTGCAAACTGGCTGAAGGACAGAACCCACATGGTTAGAATTGCTGGAGCCATGTCAGACTCCAAACCAGTTACAAGTGGCATCCCACAAGGCTCAGTCCTGGGACCTCTCTTGTTCAGTATATATTTCTCGGTGGTACAGGCCAACACAGAAGGACTGTGGCTGACCAAGTTCGCAGATGACTGCAAACTGGGCACCATAATCAACTCTCCAGCCGACACAAGCATCCTCCAAAAGGGCCTCATAGAAACAGACAACTGGTGCCAGAGCCATGGCCTCAAGCTAAACGCCAAAAAGTGTATAGTCATACCCTTTGGCAAAAACAAAGTGCCCACAAATTACCACATAGGTGGTAATCCATTAAGTACAGAAGAAGTCATTAGGGACCTGGGGACCCAAGTTGATAGCAATCTCTCATTTGACAACCACGTGGCCAAAGTGGTTAGAAAAACATTTTATATAGCCCACCTAATCATGAAGGTATTCACATCTAGATCAGGAGAGGTCATTGTGCCTCTTTACTCATCCCTCATCAGGCCCATAATTGAATACAATGCCCCTTTTGGGATGTACCTTACCAGACACCTGCAGCAACTGGAAAGACCCCAAAAGTACCTCACCAAGAGGATCAAAGGGCTCAAACAGATGCCATATGCTGCCCGGTTAAAGAAACTCCAGCTCTACTCAGTGGCATACCACCTGCTCAGAGGTGATCTGTGCCTGACGTATAAAGCCATGTCTAACCCGGAATTAATGGACATGCTGCACCTCAGAAAATCCAAATCCCATCGAGCTATGCGCTTGAGAGACTTGAACCTCAGCACTGAAATAAATAGGACATGCTGGAGGGACAGATTCATAACCGAGAGGTTCCCTTCACTCTGGAATAAAATCCCAGTCCAGGTTAGGCAGAGTCCCACATTGACTCTCTTCAAGAGGAATCTTGATGAGTGGATGGGAGATCATAGGTTTACCCCGGGTATCACTTCTGTGTCACTGTTAGACAGAGGCACAGTATACTAACCTCAGAAAAGGGCATAGCAAAATTAATTTAAAATGTGTGGCGAAAGCCAAGCACACTCTGGCTAGTCTTATAAATGCCCTAGGGCAGATAGCCTAGTATGAACCCATGAACCTATGAAAACACAGATTTTATGACAAACAGCCAAAATTATGAGGTAAAATTTGAAAAGTTAAGAAGTATAATGCTAGCCCAGACTTCTGCCCTATTTACTGTACTACACATGCATGGTCAGTAACTGGGACTATGCACAGCTTGTGGCCTGCATCATGACTTACAAAATAAGACTTGCACTCAGTACATTAAGCCAAAACCTTGTCATCACCCTCCCCACAGCCAGTAACATCACAAAATGCATGCATGACTGACATCTATTCTTTGCAGGCAACTTGCAATCAAGAAGTCACACACATTTTATTCAGGACACCATAAATATGACAAACTCAAGTACCTGTCAGTCATCAATGGAACAGACTGAAACCATGAGGCAAACTGCAGACACTCCATGAAAATCCTTACCCATAGTCATACCTCTTAACCTCTCAAATCAAGAAATCCAGACAAAACCCAAGTAATAGGGTAACAAAGGCACAAAATTAGGGACATGCTCTAAATGTCTCCCATAGACTTAAAAAGTTGCTCAAACAACAGGATTTATCCCATGTGAAATTCTTGATAAGAGGTTGTGAGGTATGCTGAGGCATGGCCATACATCTACTCACTCCCAAGAGTGTCCACACAAAGCACCACACACTTTGAT
Organism: Protopterus annectens; assembly: GCF_019279795.1. Taxonomy (NCBI): domain Eukaryota; kingdom Metazoa; phylum Chordata; order Ceratodontiformes; family Protopteridae; genus Protopterus; species Protopterus annectens. The sequence goes on from NC_056739.1 coordinate 343,327,145, forward strand.
GATAAAAGGTCAAGAGGCAAGACTCTCAGCCAAAATAAAAACACACCCGTCTGAGACAGTACACTGCCATACAATATGTTCAAGTCATTGCTCTCAAGTGCACCTCATCACAAGGAATATCCCTCATTTTTCCTTTTTATTAGAAATATTCTCCACCCTGAGTCCCAAAGCCCATGTTCCTTGCAGTTTGTCACTGAAAGGGACTGCAACACACCCACTGCCATCTGCTGTGGTAAATGACAATGAATTTCCACTAGTGCATCCAAACAACTTTCCATGGCTATAAACTGACAAACACACTCCAACCATCCCATGAGGTATTATAACATGTTCCACACCTTGTCCATTTGCTCCACACCACGAGAGGTGCTGGCCCACATCCCAGAGACAGAAGACTAAGAGCTATGGCTTAAGCACTCTGTATATTCTGATCCCAGCACCTGAGCCCAAAAAACATGTAGCTTTCTCCAAGAGCAATACAATAGTGCTACTGAAAAAGAAATGCAAGCCAGAGAAGATTCCATGCACTATCATGTTACATTCTGTGAAAAACGGAAATGTCCCATTTCATAATTAACAAAATGCGCAACCAAACAAGTAGCCGTAAAATAATCCACTGGAGTCTCCTCTTGCCACCAGCACCCACTACCACCTTAATGGCGCCCCTGTCAATCAACAATGCAAGTACTGCACCCCCTCCCAATGCTCTCCACAACCCCACTCATGCACTGCATCTCACTCCGCTGCCCATTTCCCAAAAAGGCATGAAGGTAGTGTAATCAGGACAGCCCATGCAAACAGACGCACAGCAAAACCAACATCTGTTCAGTTCAAAGCAGTCCATACCAGAGCAAATGATACTCGGCTCATCCCACAAGCTTAAAAAAAAAAGAAAGACTTGAACACAGAATGATGCACACTACGAACACTCAAACACGATGAATAATAATGTTGTTTAAAAGTATGCATATGGTATAAAATCCCATGCTTTGCTTAAAATTGTTCACCACTTTCAGACACTCCCAGTGAACATTGACATTTTTCTTTCTATTAAGAAGCAAACTGTTCTATCAGTGGTGACAGTAACTACTCAACTAAAGTTCAGAGGTGAGGAGTGCATTCATACATTATGTACATTAAATAACTTTTGTACTCAGGTTAGAATATAAGAAAATTCTGCGTTTCCTTCACAGCTTTTAATATTTTCTTTTCTTGGTCAAGACTAAAATCTGTAACCTAAAGCCACAACAGGAAGAAAAGGCACCATCACGAATACACTTTTGGCCTGCCCCAGAGGCTCCCCCTCCTTATTTTTGTCCTGCAAAACAACGACTGTCCCACAGTGAACTCCATCACCCCATTCCCTCCTTCTCCAGCAGCAAAGTTTCACCAGTATATTAAAATAAACTTGGTAATAAACCAAACTTCACTTTAATTAAAAAATGTTCAAAGACAATCGATTTTTATTTTTATTTTTCCACAGTATGTATCAAAAATACTTGAACTTAATGTGCATACTCTTGGCCCGACCCACTCTCACTATCTTAAGCCTCCTAATTTATAAACAATCCACACACAAAGTAAGTAAATAAATACTTCCTAAAAGTAGTCCAAGGCCTACTTTTACCACAGTACTTGCAGGTCATCACAGGCATTATACTTGCAGTAGCAAGTTCACACCAAAATGTGATTCCTTACCCATTTACACTTCATAAAGTTCATTAAGCTCATCCCTGCACTTATCTCATTTCCTCCCAGTCAACCTACATTCCCATTTAACCATTTCATCCCACCCCCCGAACTAACTTTCTTCCCCTACCCTCTACAATCCCATTACTATTTCTCCAAACCCCAAATCAAATTTTTTTAACATCAGTATCTATGCATACATCCTCAGGATGATATCTTTCCATAAGAACAAGATACCTGATTAAGGTGAGAAACAGAAAATATAAGAAATGGAAGAGAGGTTGAACTACAACTTTGAAAACTGAAATAAACAATCTGGACAAACAAATTAAGCATAGTGTGAGACAAGATGAAGAAAAATTTGAAGAAAATTTATATAAAGATATTGAGCATAATAGGAAACCTTTTTAAAGATGCATACAATTTGGAAGGAGTAAAGACATACAGATTAATAAACTGAGTGCAGGTTCTAAAATGTATTATTTATTTATTTTCACATTTGTTGGTCGGGTAAGTCTGACTGGGCTGTATGCCCTTTTTCAACAGAGGCCCAAGGAGAATAGCTCCAGAGTTACTCAAAATTATTTATTTATTTATTCATGTATGTATGTATGTATTTTACATTTGTTTACCTGGAAAGTTTGACTGGACAATAATTGTCCTTTTCCAGTGGAAGCCTGGGGAGAAAAGCTCCACAAATGACAGAGTTAGTATAGGCAAAACATTTGAGATTGTGAAATATACAACAGGTTGAAAAACACCATTATAAAAGGACAGTGCAATATTAAAAAGTACATCATGTATAGTACAGACTTAAAACTAAAAGTAGAGGGGTTGAACAGTAATAACAGTGTAATATAGAGTTAGCAGCAGCCTTTCAATGTCCTAGAAAAAGTACAGGAAACTAATAATAACAGTGTAACATAGAGTAAGCAACATCAGTTCAACATCATTTATATATTTACAGTATGTACATATAAGACATAGTAAGGATATCCCAGACTAGTGAAAAGGTGAGAAAGGAATTTTTGTGAGATATGATAGAGCAAAGAGAGATAGCATAATTGTCATGACCTGGGTTTGGAGCAAGGACATATCCATGAGCTAGATAAATAGTTCTTAAGGGACTTTTTGAAAGTTAAAGAACAGCTGATAGTTCTGATTTCTAAAGGTAAGTAATTCCATGTTTTGGCTATGAAGTTTGAGTAGAGAGATTCCCCAGCTTTGTTACTGGCTTTGGATACCTTCAGTAGTGCTTTGTTGGTGGAATGTAATTCACAATTTATCCTATAGGGTAGCAAAAGTTTTTTTTTTTTTTCAATAATAAGTTTTATTGTTTTCTTATATTCCATTCAAAATTAAAACAATACAGAAAATTAAGAAGAAACTACCAACTAATGTAATTAACAAAAACGCAAAACATATATACAATATTTACATAAATGCTTCCAAGTAACATGTTAAATTATACATCAAGAGTATACAAATGGTTAAGATCAATTTGAGTAGTAAACAGTTAGTGTTACAGAGTTTTTTAAAGGTGTAAAAGTAATTCTTGTTAAATTCAAATATAAGATGTTACGCTAATATAATATTAAATACGTGTTCCCATATTTTTGGATTGTTAATATTTTTATTATGTTGGTTCAAAAGTAATTTGTGAGCTAGTATATGCCTTATTGCTAGTACTCTAGAATTATTCCATGATGTTTTGGATGGGTCTAACCAATTAGTAGCTATGTATAGCTTCATTAATAAAAAGATATTGATTAATATAATACTTTGAGATTTAGAAAGTTCTTTTGGGGGAATATGCAAAATCATGAATTTCCATGACAATGTTGTACTTTGGTAATCCATCTTCTGAAGTTGTATATTTAGTGAATTCCAAAGTCTGTATATGCATTTGCAACTCCAGAACATATAAAGAAGATCAGCAGATTGATCCTTGCAGTATGGACAAACTGGAGAGTTTTTAGAATTAAATTTATGCAGGCTAAGGCGTGTGTAATACGCATTATTCCATATCATCAACTGGGTATACATCAGTTTTTGAAGAGAAATAGATTTTGTAGTCAAATCAATTACTTGTATCATATAACTGTCTTCCATCTTTGGTATTTTTTTCTTTCCAATATTTTGTCACAAGAATTTTATCTTGGAATTTAAACTCCTTTATTAGATTATTTTCTGCTGTTATAAATTTAATATCTTGTTGGGGAGCTTGTCACAAATTCGAGCATTTAATTATATTCTCTTCTTGGGGATTAAAATTTTTAAAGTAACTTATAGAAAGTTCCCTAATTTGTCTTACAATAACGAGATAATTTTTGGGTAAATTTAATTCTTGTCTTATCTGATTAGCCGAGAGTTTGAGAAGTGTATATATATCTATTAAAGTTAAATTGATTATTAATGGGAATTCTTTAAGATCAATTAGTTTTTTATTTAGTCTCAGGTTAGGGTTTCTATGAAAGGGTTGATAAGCCATCATATATTGAGCAAGATCTAATGATTGAAATAAGGTTTGTAAAGATGTTACATATAGTTTAATGTGATCCATTATCCCATATAGTTTCAAAGTTTCTTTAGGTAAAAAGGGTATGGCTTTAGGATTAATATTTAAATGTAAAATATATTTATAATTCAGAACTACCCAGGTAGTTATCCATTTAGTGCTGATTATATTATAATTAGCAATTCTTAGAAGCCTGTTGGAGTTTACTATAAGATAGTAAGTTTCAAAATTTGGTAACTCCAATCCATCTCTATGTTTTGGAGTCATTAATTTTTCATATGAAATCCTTGTTTTCTTTGGCTCCCAGATAAATTTAGCTAATTCTTTGTGAATTCGTTTAAAAAATGTTTTTGAAATTACAACCTGAGCAGATCTGAAAATGTATAATAATTGTGGTAGTACATTCATTTTAATAATTGATACTTTTGATAATACTGGTAATCATAGATTCTTCCATCTCCCTAAATCAGATACTATTTGATCCCAAACTGTTTTAATATTAGTAACATAAAAATTCTTATCATCCATAGAGAAGCCAATGCCCAAGTATTTAATGTTATCTTTACACATTATTTGTCCCACCAGAGGCAGCAGTGAAAAGGGTTTGGGAGTTCTCAATGGGAAAATACTATTTTTTAAGATTAATTTTATAGTTGGAAATTTCTGAAAAGTTCTCTATTGCTTTTAGTATATTTTTAGTGTCTGAGATTGGAGTTGTACAATAAATATTCAGATCATCAGGAAACGCTGCCATTGATATTTTTGTTCCGTAAACTAGTGGGGCATTGTGGTATGTATTCTGTTTAATGTATAGGAATAAAGGTTTAATATATATATTAAATAATAAAGGAGACAAAGGACAACCCTGACGTGTTCCATTTTTGATTGGTATTCTTTTAGAAAAGTTGCTGTTTATATAGAGTGTGGTATAAGAATTAGTATATAGAATTTTTAACACTTCAACAAATTCATGAGATATATTAAAATATGGTAAAATTTATGCAGGCTAAGGCGTGTGTAATACGCATTATTCCATATCATCAACTGGGTATACATCAGTTTTTGAAGAGAAATAGATTTTGTAGTCAAATCAATTACTTTTATCATATAACTGTCTTCTATCTCTGGCATTTTTTTTTCCAATATTTTGACACAAGAATTTTATCTTGGAATTTAAATTCTTTTATTAGATTATTTGCTGCTGTTATAAATTTAATATCTTGTTGGAGAGCTTGCCACAAATTCGAGCATTTAATTATATTCTCTTCTCGGGGATTAAAATTTTTAAAGTAACTTATAGAAAGTTCCCTAATTTGTCTTACAATAACGAGATAATTTTTGGGTAAATTTAATTCTTGTCTTATCTGATTAGCCGAGAGTTTGAGAAGTGTATACATATCTATTAAAGTTAAATTGATTATTAATGGGATTCTTTAAGATCAATTAGTTTTTTATTTAGTCTCAGGTTAGGGTTTCTATGAAAGGGTTGATAAGCCATCATATATTGAGCAAGATCTAATGATTGAAATAAGGTTTGTAAAGACGTTACATATAGTTTAATGTGATCCATTATCCCATATAGTTTCAAAGTTTCTTTAGGTAAATAGGGTATGGCTTTAGGATTAATGTTTAAATGTAAAATATATTTATAATTCAGAACTACCCAGGTAGGTATCCATTTAGTGCTTATTATATTATAATTAGCAATTCTTAGAAGCCTGTTGGAGTTTACTATAAGATAGTAAGTTTCAAAATTTGATAACTCCAATCCACCTCTATGTTTTGGAGTCATTAATTTTTCATATGAAATCCTTGTTTTCTTTGGCTCCCAGATAAATTTAGCTAATTCTTTGTGAATTCGTTTAAAAAAATGTTTTTGAAATTACAACCTGAGCAGATCTGAAAATATATAATAATCGTGGTAGTGCATTCATTTTAATAATTGATACTTTTGATAATACTGGTAATCGTAGATTCTTCCATCTCCCTAAATCATATACTATTTGATCCCAAACTGTTTTAATATTAGTAACATAAAAATCCTTATCATCCGTAGCAAAGCCAATGCCCAAGTATTTAATGTTATCTTTACACATTATTTGTCCCACCAGAGGCAGCAGTGAAAAGGGTTTGTTAGTTCTCAATGAGAAAATACTAGTTTTCTTAAGATTAATTTTATAGTTGGAAATTTCTGAAAAGTTCTCTATTGCTTTTAGCATCTTTTTAGTGTCTGAGATTGGAGTTGTACAATAAATATTCAGATCATCAGCAAACGCTGCCATTGATATTTTTGTTCCGTAAACTAGTGGGGCATTGTGGTATGTATTCTGTTTAATGTATAGGAATAAAGGTTTAATATATATATTAAATAATAAAGGAGACAGAGGACAACCCTGACGTGTTCCATTTTTGATTGGTATTCCTTAGAAAAGTTGCTGTTTATATAGAGTGTGGTATAAGGATTAGTATATATAATTTTTAACACTTCAACAAACTCATGTGTTATATTAAAATATGGTAAAATTTCAAACAAAAAGTTTATATCAACCCTGTCAAAAGCTTTCTGTGCATCAACCGTAAGCACATACATGTTAAGGTTCTTCTGCTTAGCATAAGCTATTAAGGTATGTAGTGTAAGTGTGTTATCACTAGTTTGTCTATTTGCCATAAAGCCAGCCTGTTCACTAGACACTATATGATGCATTACTTTTTTTAATCTATTAGCTATAATAGAGATTACAATTTTCATATCTACATTTATTAATGAAATTGGTCTATAATTGTCAGGGTTTTGAGAATCAGAGTTAGGTTTGAGTATAAAAATAGTTTTTGAAGCATTAAGATGGGGATCATTAATTTTATTCTTAATTATATAATTAAAGACACGTGAGAGTATTTTGCCAAAGATATTGTCAAACTTCTTATAGAATTCCACCATCATACCGTCAGGACCTGGTGACTTGTGCGATTTCATATGTTGAATTGTATATATCACTTCTTCAGATATCGGTTTAATCAAGTCACTTTGAATACTGTCTCCGATTTTTGGAAATTTAATAGTTTGTAAAAATTTCTTGCAAGTTCTATGGGGGAATAAATCACTATGCTTACCATATATATTAGTATATATCTGCTCAAAGACATTTATGATATCTTCAGTTCTAAAATAAGTTGTGTTTCTAAAATGTATTTCCGAAATTTGTACTGCTGTTCTCGATTGATTAATTATCCTAGCTAATGCCCTTGATGGTGTTTGCACGTGATTGGCATACCTCACTAACATTCTATGTTCCTGAAACATCAAATTATGATTTTGTATTAAGAAGAGATCTTTATGACATTTAAGTAGTTCCACCTCTGTTTGAGTATTAAAGTTTTGCATCAATTCTTGTTCAAGTGTCTTAAGTTTAGCCTCTAGTTTTTGAATATCTCTATTTTGTATTTTTTTATAGTATGAAGCTTTTTGCAAAAAGATCCCTATTATTTGTGCTTTAACTGTTGCCCAATCAATGTCCGGTACATTATGGACAGGATTCACGAAGGCTTTCACAGAGTCTAAGAGTAGTGTAAGACTCCATGCAGCCATCGCGATCCAGGAACAGCCTGAAATTCCATGTAAGAGACCAGCTAAAACGTCTCTTACACGGACTGGGCGTGGATATGCTAATTACCTCACTTGCAGCCAAAAGGCATGCAAATGAGGTAGATTAGCGAAACACGAAGCTGAAACCAGCCCGTGTAAGAGTCGTGTTAGCTGCAGAAATGTACTCAGTTGACAACTGAGTACGTTTCTGCAAATAACACAATGTAGCAATGTCAGCTCCAAATAAAGTGTGGATATGTGTCAGCATGCCAATGGTCAAATATGTGTCCATTGGAAAGGTACCCCGATGCAAACATGACAAAATATAAAAAATGGGCTGCGCTATATAAAACATTAAAAATGAAGGTTATAAACCCACAAATGTGGGTATTATGCAATGCATGGATTTACAATGCAGGGACCAGCAGACCAAAAACAACATGGCCACCGTTTAGTGGAAGCTGAGTGTAAGACATGTAACTAAGCATTAGTAGGCAATCTTATGTAAATGAGTGGTAGGATACTGAATCTCACTGTCACATAGCAAATGAGCACAATCTGAGTAGTGTAAGAGTTACATAAGGGGGAGTAACAGAGTAGGAGATAGTTGACATCACAGGGGGGAATGACAGAAAGAAATGCAGTTCATTGGAAAACAGTGTTATGTGACAGATGTCAGTCACACATCATGGAAAGAGGAGTGCCACCAGATAAGCATGGGAAAGTCAAGAAATGGAAGGTGTACACTGTTGCCAACACCAACGTTTCTTGCTGGGCGTGCATGCGCGCGTGTGCATGCCAGGAGGTGCGAGTAGGACAGTGTGCACCCGTGTAAGGCAGAGGGAGCATGTAGGAGCCTGTTGACAGACTTGTAAGACTGTTTGCGCTGGTGTGCATGCGTTTTAGACCAAATAAGCAGATTCTACTCCGTGTAAGCATGTGTGTGTGCGTGTAAGCCACTGTGAGCATGTTTCCGCTGGTATGCGCGGTACTCCCCCCTGAGGAACCAGAAAGGAAAAAGGAAGCAGGAGAAATAGTAGGAAGCTAGCAGGGAATACTGCTGGAGCTAGCAGGTGAAAACAATTAGAAGCAGGAAATTACACAGGCAGAATACTAGCCCAGCCCAGCATTTAAAACTCTGCAAGCAGCAGTGCAGTACGTTTCTCTCAAGAGACACTGCAGGAAAGGAGTAAGCTATTAGAAGTGAAAACTGAAAAAGCTTCACTCAGACCAAAAATACTAGGGGCTGCCATAGCAGTCATAAGGAGACATAGGTGACTTGCTGAGGGTGGTGACAATGCAAATGCTGTCAGACAACCCACAGTGAGGAGATGGAGAAGACTGTACAGGCCCAGGGTCACCTACCAGGGGTTACATGAGCTGAAAATAGTGGAGCGCTATAGAGTGGACAGAGACCTCCTTCAGCAAATTGTTGAGCTGTGCAGGCCACGCCTCACACACAGAACCAACAGAGGGGAACAGTGGAAACCAAGGTATGTGTTGGCCTAAGAATACTAGCAACAGGTACCTTCCAGAGACCAACTGGTGATATGATGGGGATCTCACAGGCATCAGCATCCAGGGTACTGCACCAGTTCCTGGATGCCATGTCAGCACATGTCAGAGACCATGTATATTTCCCCAATTCCCGTGAGGCATTGGCCAGCAATATGCGCCTCTTCCAGCAAATAGCAGAATACCCTGAGGTAGTAGGTGCAATAGACTGCACGCATATACGCATCAAGGCACCAGCTGGTGAGCGGGGTAGGGCCTACATTAACCGCAAGGGATTCCCCTCCATCAACCTCCAGGTCATGTGTGATGCCCAGGGCATAATAACCAATGTGTGTGCTGGCTGCCCTGGAAGCTACCATGATTCCCATATCTGGCATCTGATGCAGCTATACCAGACATTTGCCAATGGGAGCATCCCACATGGTTACTTAGTGGGGGATGCTGGATACGCACTGGAGCCGTGGCTGATGACACCCATCAGAAATGCACACACACCTGAACAAGAATGCCATAATGAGGTACATGCACAAACACGAAATGTAATAGATCATGTGTTTGGGCTGCTCAAGTCATGGTTCCGCTGCCTGGACACATCTGGTGGAGCCTTGCAATACTCACCAACTACATGTACCCATATTGTCATGGTATGTGCTATGCTACATAATATGATTCTGCAAAAACAGCTGCAGCAGGACCAGCATAGGGGTGGGACAAACAGCCCTCCACCAATGCCAAGGCCATCACAGGCAGATCGTGATTCAGAGGAGGAGCAACCTGAGCCTGCCCCAGTAGGCAGAAGGAGGCGTGCCCAGTATGCCCTGGCCTTAGCAAAGAGGCAACGCATAGCACATTCACTGGCTCAGTAGGAACCCTGGGAATGATACCCCTCTCTGACTCACTCATATAGTAAAAGGGATGCCTAACATGACACAACCTGCAGTCAAACATGTACAAGGAGTGTAGTATGTACATCCGACATAGTCAACCCTGCAGCACCACCTGAGGCATGATTGCCATGTGTTAAGCCATGTAACACCATCTAGTATATGCAAACATGACGACCCTGCCAACATCCCATCCGCACCAAGCATGATGCCACACTATGAAGACAACAAGACCAAGTACAATAATTGGTTGAAGTATTGCTGCAAGTGACAGGAAATCAAATGTCTGACAGCCTGGGATGACATGCTGAGCAATACAGAATGCACCACCTGCTAGGGATGACACGCACCCAGCACACCTGGCTGTGTGGATACTGGCAAAGGCTGTTGTCACCCCCACTGTGCCTTGAATAGATAAGGCTGGAAACACAAACACACCACCATAGGTAGCACAAGGTGTAACAACCTGGATGTAATGCTACCCAATGCCAGAGGTCTAAACTGCAAGATGCATGCAGACCAATCCCACCTAAGCATGGAGAATGGTAATATCTGTTCGGTAACAGAAACCAGGGTCAAGGATCATAAGACCACCCTAATACTACCAGGTCATGCCATATACCATGCTGCACAGCCCCAAAACATGGAACAAACTACAATAGGAGTGTGGCTATCAATAATTGTCAAGGATTACCACACCTCCAGGTTGGTACCACAGCAAGAAGCAGCATGGACTATCCATGGGCAGGTAACAGTGGCTTGAACTGTGTCCCAGTTTGCAGCCAGCTACAGACCACCATCCCAAATGCAGGAACCCCAGCAGCCTTAATGAAGACACTGCAGAGTATGAATGTGTCACCAAATACCAAACAAGGCACACAGAGTATGTGTGAAAGTAGTAATCAGGAACCTAGGTACACAAGTGGACAGTAACCTGTCATGTGACACTGACATTCCCAAGGTGGCCAGTAAGACCTGCTATATTGCCCACCTTAACATGAAAGGATGCACATGTAGATCAAGAGAGGTCACTGTGCCCCCATACTCCACACTTATCAGGCCCATACATGACAACAATGCCCCATTTTGGATGTACCATACCTGACACCTGCAGCAGTCAGAAACACCACAAATGTAGCTCACCAAGAGGATAAAGGGTCCAAACTATTGTCATCTGCTGGCTGGCTGAAGAAACCCCAGAACAATTCACAAGCATACTGCCCAGTTAGTGGCGATGCATGCCTGATGTACAAGGCCAAGTCCAATCCAGAATTAATTGACATGCTCCACTGCAGAAACCACAAATCCAGCAGAGACACCACAGTGAGATATCTGAACCACATCACATACATAAATAGGATGTGCTGGAGGGACAGATACATAACCCTGAGGCACCTGACAGTCTGGAACAGACTCCCAATCCATGTTAGGCATAGCTCCACACTCATACTCTACAAGAGAAATCCAGTTGAGTGCATGGGAGATAGTAGGTTAACACTGGTAGCCATCTCTGTGTCACATCTAGTAAAGTAAACCCTAAACGGGCATAATATGCACATTGCAAGTGGTGATGAAAGCCACACACAGTCTGTCTAGGCTCAAACATGGCCAGGACAGATAGCCTAGTATGAACCTATGAACCTATGACGAGACAAATTGCGCAGGACACAAAGGATAATCACACAGCTGTCTTAACTGATGGTAGGAAGCATAGTGGTAATCCACAGATATGATCTGCATTACCCAAATATCACAAACAATACACCAAACCCACACACGTTGCCAACATCCAACCTATCAGATTATTTGCAAACTCACCACCAGCACCAGACTGCCAAATATCTATCCCAGCAGAGTGCCGGCCCCCTGGCATTGCAGATGCTGAGGTAACAGGCAGCATCTACAAAGCACACCACACAGCATCAATGTTACCAGATGGTGCCCTGGGTTGTGTCCAACCAGAACTGTAAGAAGAATTGGACACCAAATAGCAGTACTGCTCACTCTCAGCTTACCACAGGATATGTACCCAAAGAGCGGTGTACAGCAACAGTGGTCCCTCACCACAAAGGTGGTGCCTGAATGGATACTGCAAACTATCACCCGTCAACCCTGCCTGACCATCTTGGTCGGCTAAGTAATGGAGAGGATCATCATGGAGACCAGGAATAATGATATTGGGTACCTACAGACATTGGACCCTACCCAGTGTGGCTGTCATAGGGCAGATCCTGCCCCTTAAACATGTCCAACTCATGTGACACATACACAAAGGCCATGGATGAGGGGAATGTGGTTTACACAGCCTATCCGGGCCTTGCAAAATCCTTCCTTAAAATACCCCAGTAGTTCAGTACAGATAAGCTCACCAGCCTAACTATACACCCCTATCCAAGTAGATGGCTTGCAAACCAGCTCAAGGACAGAACTGACCTGGTCAGAAATGCCCCAGCCATGTCAGACTACAAACCAGGTACACATGGCATCCCACATGGCACGGTCCTGGGACCTGTCTCGCATGGTATATATGTCACACAGGTACAGGCCAACATGGAAGGACTGTGTCTGAACAGGTTTGCAGATGAATAAACACTGGCCACCATATGGGACCCTCCAGCTGACACGAGCAGCCTACAAAAGGCACACATAGAAACAGACAAGTGGTGGAACAGCCATGTCAACCAGCAAAATGCATAATAGTATATAGTGAGCCCCTGTGGAAACACAGTACGTGTCCACAATATACCACATAGGTGATAACACATTAAGTACATCAGGAGCAATAAGACACCTGGGGACACAAGGTGATAGATATCCTGCATGTGACAACCATGTGTCTGTACTGGCTACAGACACATACCATATACCCATGTAATCATGAAGGTAAGCACAGCTAGGTCAGGGGAGGTCATTGTGCCTCTCTAGTCATCTATCGTCAGCCTCACAATTGCTTACAATGGCCCTTGTGGGATGTACAGTAGCAGACACCTGCAACAACTAGAAATATCACAAACATACACCACCAGGAGTATCTCAAAGCTGTAACAGATGCCATGTGTTGCCTGGTTAAACACACTGCAGCTCCACACACTGCTATACTGTGCAGATAGAGGTGATCTGTGCCTAATGTACAAAGCCATGAGCAAGCTGGAATCAATGGACACTTGGCACCATGTAAACTCTGAATGCTGGTGACCTATGCACATGACAGGCCTGAACCCCAGCACTGACATAAACAGGACATGCTGTACTGATTGATCCATGACCCAGAAGCTCACTCCACTCATGACTTAACCACAGTACAGGTTATCCAGGGAGCCCCTTATTGACTGTCCTTCAGGGGAATAATGCTGACTGGATGTGAGATGGTAGGTTTATCCTAGATATCACCAGTATGTCACGGGTAGACAGAGGCACAGCACACTAACCTTGAAATATGTCAAAGCAAAGACCAGTGAATATGTGTGTTGAAGGACACACACTGTCTGACTAGCAGTACAAATGGCCTAGGGCACATGGCCATTGTTTGTCACTGTCCACACAAGTCGTGGAATACATGAACAATGTTGGACAATCTTGTGCCATGTTGGCCATATCTGAACAAAAAGCAACATGGTCATATCTACACAACTGCCCCTCAACCAGTCTGGTGTGTGCACTACAAATATGTCAAGCAGTGCTAGGACTAAAACCGATGATACTGTCCACCACAGTGAAAGTACTGAACCAGTACACTATACGACAATAAAGTTTGGCCAGTCAAAAAGGATGTTGACAACTGTATGCAAACTATCCCATGGCAACCCTGCAGGCACAGCATAATGCCTGTTAGGTTCACACACAAAGCAGTTGGCCAGTAAGAACACAACCTGATATCCAACACTGAACTGTACATGTGAAATCTAGATGAAGTCCATACACTAACACAAATGTGCTGGGCCACAGATCTCAACATATGGAAAGTACACACTGGGCATGCTCACACACTTAGATAAATGAGACATGTCAGTCAGGAAGCCATATGAACTGTGAACTGGGCATGCTCACACACATAGGCCGTCTCACAGTTCCGCTGTTGCACACACATATCTGGCATGTGTATGTGTTAATACAGGAACCTCCCACAATACAGAAATCTGCCCAGTGCACACAGTGAAATTACAACAGAGACATAAGTAAAGTAGTGGATCCAACTCACATGCATACATCTGCCACAGTACCCAAGTTGTTCATAGAGATAGGGAAAGCTATGGCAATAAAGTACCACAAACAGTTCCTGAGCAACAGATACTTGCATGGTGTGTGCAAATATATGTGTCAGAGAAATGTCCCTTTTGGCAAGTAGTACAACACACCAGATGCTGCATATTCCCCCTCTAAACACAGATGATGTCAGCACCCTATAAGTACAGCAGAAGAGGGAAAATCTCCCAGTAATGCAAATAGTGCGCTCTGTTACTGCATCTCATACTAGTGTCATAACATAGTTAGGTAGAGGATTTGAATCCTGTAAGTGTGTGTGTGTGTGGGGGGGGGGAGTAGTGTGTGTGCAATTACATGTGTGAGAGAACTGTCCCTTTTGGCAACTAGTACAGCAGAAGAGGGAAAATCTCCCAGTAATGCAAATGCTACTGCCTGCTACTACTGTGGCTCATAGTGTCATAAGTTAGTAGTAGCAAATAGTTTGAATCCTGCAAATAATACTCTGCTCATGGCTCATACATAGTCATAACACAGTTAGGTAGGGGGGGTTGAATGTGTCCTGTGTGTGTGTGTGTTGTGGGTGTGTAGTAATGAACTGCTACTGCATCTCATACTAGTGTCGTAACATAGTTAGTTAGGGGTTTGAATCCTGCAAGTATGTGTGCGTGTTGGGGGGGAAGTAGTGTGTGTGCAATTACATGTGTGAGAGAACTGTCCCTTTTGGCAACTAGTACAACACACCAGCTGCTGCATATTCCACTCTCTAAACAGAGATGATGTCAGCAACCTATAAGTAAAGCAGAAGAGGGCAAATCTCCGAGTAATGCAAGTAGCATGCACTGCTACTATGTCTCATACTAGTGTCATAAAAAGTTAGGTAGGGGTTTGAATCCTGCAAATGGCCAGTGTATGTGTTGTGGGAAAGTAGTGTATGTGCAATTACATGTGTGAGAGAACTGTCCCTTTTGGCAACTAGTACAACACACCAGCTGCTGCATATTCCACTCTCTAAACAGAGATGATGTCAGCAACCTATAAGTAAAGCAGAAGAGGGCAAATCTCCCAGTGATGCAAATAGCGTGCTCTGCTACTGTGTCTTATACTAGTGTCATAGCACAGGTAGGTATGGGTTTGAATCCTACAAATGCCATGTGTGTTTTATGTCAAACCGAATGCCTATGTGTGTACGTTGTTTTTCACAATAATACATGACATCGATGAAACCAGTAATGGCAATGCACACATGATGTATGTTTGTGCCACATACACATATATACCTGTGACTGTCAATAGTTCCCATGTCTGACACCTGCCTCATGTGAATACATGGTATTTGCACTGGATAACAATATAACTGTGGCTTTCTGTGCAGGGGCTGCATGTGGTATGTGAATATACAGTGTGAGTTGTATATGGTGTCATCCTAGCAGCGAGGGATACACATCTGGTCTGAGGCATATAGTCTACATGTTGTTGATGAACAGGCGCTGCATGTTATCACCTGTTGTGGGAGTGGTAACAAGTTGTTCCATAGCAATTCAGTGACTACATGCTAGGAACCTTTCAGCTAGGGTGTTGGAGCTACAGTAATGCTCACACCCTATGGTTGGGTAGTTGCAGGCCAGCCATATAATGATGTATGTAGAGACCGTCATATTCCCAGTGTTGTTAGGGAGGACAAGTAGGTTTCCTGGGTATGGGAGGGTGGTGTGTGCCAGGCCAAGATCCTGAAGGCAGTCTAACCCACTGTTAGTTGCACATGGATAGGCCCTGATGCTTTGTGCTGTGCCACCAACCTGGAGGTGTGTGTATCTGTGGTGCCTT
The DNA here is from genome assembly GCF_019279795.1 of Protopterus annectens. Lineage (NCBI taxonomy): Eukaryota > Metazoa > Chordata > Ceratodontiformes > Protopteridae > Protopterus > Protopterus annectens. The sequence goes on from NC_056739.1 coordinate 343,343,361, forward strand.
TAGATACTTCCCCCCTGTTCATGTTTGGTGCATGTGTAGGGGATGACAAGCATGGTATGAGGTATAACCTGGCAGTGATGGGGTGCACCTGTGAGCCTTGAATCAGGAATCTGTTACTGCACAGATATTGCAGTTCACCATGCTAAGGACAGTGTGCACTGCATGCATCTTGAGGTGTACACTGCTGGTGTTGAGTAGCATTACTATTAGTGTCCTATCCCATGTGATACCCGTGGAGGTGGCTATGTAATCTGAGCCCTGCATAAAAAGGCACTATGTGTGTAGCAAGAGGCTTTGCCAATATACAACGGCCCATGGGTGACAGGTGCAAGCTGCCCCTAGCAATGCATCGTGGCTTCCCTAGCATGTAAGCACACGCTGACAGGCATTGGATACCCTATGAATGACACTGAAAAATAAGCCAAATGTAGACATAGAACACCCTTTCTACATATTGTGGCAGCATTCTTGGTGAGGGTATGATGCCAAACAAGGTCAGGGTCATACCAGCCTGTGCCACATGCTCAGAGAGCCCCTCTATGTTCCCTATCATGTAGTCCAGGGAGGTACATCACAGGTCATTCACAGTGGCACGGACAATGACTGAGTCATATGTGTCCATGCCTCTGACTGACCTGTATGCTTGTGTTATGTGGTGGACCATAGTGCCCCACGGGCATATCACTGTGACCTTCTCCTTGTCCAGCCTGGTGAGTGGGACCTCACTGTACCTGACAATAGAGGTACCTACCACAACTGTAGCAGGTGTGTTGTCTATCCCTACAGGCTGTGACAGTTTGGCACACAGGATTTGTGTGCTATGTGTTGCACGTGCTCTGTTCCGGCTTAATGTTTGGCTGTGTGCCAGCTGCTGAGGTGTCTGCTGCTCAGGCAGGATGCTATTCTGAGGCTCCAAGAATGTCCCAGTGTGTTCATGTGTTTGGATTGCTGTCAGTGCAGGTCTACATCAGACTGGCATTGTAGTCACTGTAGTATGTCACGCCACCTGACAGGTTATGCCAGTACTGAGTTCAGAGTGCTTAGCCCCCAGCTTGGCTATGTGGTTGCATCTCTCACATGTGATGTAAGTTCATGGGTAGGGGAGAGGGTTGACTGTGTACATGTGGCAGCTGTGACATTGCCACATGACTCACATATTCCACAACTGGACCATAGAGGTGATTGACAAGTGACCTTTGCACATGCTACCATAGTATTGTGATTGCCATGGTAATTAACAACACATAGGGCCAATGGAGAACAAGGTACAGAAGGTGAGTATGTGAGGGTGTAGTGCTTCTGATTTGTTAGTACTGGCATATATGAATGCTCACGTGGGCAAATGCCAGGTAACTCATATGCAATGTGTCACAGGCAACGTACATGCAAACAGGACAAACAGTGATGTTCTGTCAAGTGAGACATGGACATAAGTATAGTAAGCAATACAGATGTCACTAGGGATCCACAGAAGCTCCGTACATCTGCATTGCAGGTGGGATCAGTGTTCCAGGGTAATTTCAAGCAATCATGCATGCAAACAAAGGTACAGTAAGCAGGGTTGGATGTTGCCCATGCTACAACAAACAAGGTGTACCACTCCCAGTAGGTAACAGTGTAAATATGCAGGCACTGCAACCTTGTACCTGGAAATGCACAGGTCAGATGGCCTGGGTCCAGTCTCAGTGCACACAAGTGTACAGACCATGTACCATTGTGATGTACAATAACCAGACCAAAACCCAGGTGCTCATACCTGCAGTAATACACATGTCAAATAACAGACACTGAGCCTTCACTCAGTGGTTACATACTTAGTAGGATGTATGCTACCTGTCCTGCCACCACAGTATCAATGACATTTATGGGGACTCTCCCTCCTGTGAAAGTTAGTTCTGTGTGTTGGGGCTGTCTAGCATGGTATGAGGTGTGAGCTTGCAGTGCTAGGGTGCTCCTGTGTGTCCTGTACCTGTTGTGTAGTACTGCACACATATCAACATCCTCAAACATCCTCATTGCAGAGTCGAGTGTGGGCAACATGCCACTTTCGGTTTACATGTCCATCATTGCGTATCAATACTTTAATTTCCTTATCCCCTGTGCTACCTATGTATGTGGTCGTCTGTTGACAGCCTTACCATCAGTATGCATAGATGTGCAGATGTGACACTATGGTACATACTATGGGTGTACAAAACAATTCAAGACAATCACACTGTCACTGCATCAGGGATGCTGGGATATACCCACAATAATATCATTACACTGTACTGTTGACAACATGATACTATTACTACACTTCTATGTAGTCACCCTGTGCATCAGCAACATGTTAACCTGTTCCTGCACTGATGTTAGAGATTGCAGGAGGTGGCACAGTTTCGTCATATGCACAGGGCGTGAACTTGGTATGCCTGAATCTGCCACTTATACAGCCAATTGACATGTATGTGTATGTGTGTTGGTGAGGGACAGCAGTACAAGGTGGGGCAATGTTGATGCAGTGTGTGCGCGTATGCGGTAGCCCTAGGTGTTATCAATTCGCATGTGTGTATGCATGCACACAGTTCCACCTCATGGCTGCCATATACCAGTGTTTGTGGACAGCCACAGACTTTACCTGCCAGGTCATACAGATCAGTGTCTCTGGGCACGGACACGGTACCTGTGTCTGGCAGGGGTGCTACGGACCGTATCCGGTACTAAGCCAGAATGGGTACTGTCATCAGAAGCAGGTGTTTGTTGACTGGACACAGGTCCCTGTTGGGACTGTCCAGAGCCACGTGCACATGGTCTCCTGGGGCGGTCTGATGACAGCACAGACCCAGCATTGCTGGGGCTGCTGCTGGCACTATGGGGGCAGCCGCGGCCCTGTTGTCGTCCGTGATGACTGCCAGCTGCTGCTGTAGCTAGCATACACCAACATTGACACCTCAAACGTCCACCATTGCCCTGGCTCATGGACATGTAGTTGTGGAACAGATCTAATGTGTCCCCCCAATGTCTGTCAATGACATCGGTGAAATTACGAATGGCAGCTGCAATGTCACGCATACTGTCATTCATGGCTGTGCGACATGCTCTCAGGTCCCTCAGACCCTGTCTGGTGTACCGTTCCATACGTGACTGTGCCTGCATGACAGCCCAAAACATAGCTGAGGTTGAAAGACCTCTGTGGGCATGTCTGACAGGGGCAGTACACCCACGGATGCTCCCACGAGAACCCCTGACATCTGGCTGTGTGGTACCATCTCAGGACCCTGCCCATGGCTGCTGTGTGGGGAAGCATGTGCCACAGATACCACATTACCCTGGTCAATGCCCACTGTATCCTGTCCATCACCTAGGGACATTGGTGACAAAGGATGTATTGGCAGGATGACTGTGCGCATTGATGGGGTTGACAGCTGTGTACTGTCAATTGGCTGACCAATGACGGACCCTGGCACACCTTCCTGTGCCATTACACAGATATCATCATTATCACTACCCATGGCACCTGATTCAGGTTCCTTGCTGCATGACACCAGAGCAGCACCAGAACCTGTGGGAGGAAGACAGGAAACACAGTTTACAATGTGTACACAATGTTACCAGTGATGCACACATGCACACATGCACACATGCACACATGCACACATGCACACATGCACACAGGTGCACATGCACACAGGTGCACATGCACACATGCACACATGCACACAGGTGCACATGCACACTTGCACACTTGCACACTACTCAGTATGCGAGATATCAACACACAGACACAAACACACCTGCATGCATACACAGAGCACTACTGATTGAGCCTATTATTACTATTACTATCAAGACTATTAAAGATATTGTTAATACACACTCACCAGCATGGATAGGCTGCATTGCTGTTACACCAGAGGGACCTGCAGAAATGAGGAAATTAATGTCAGTGGGCACAACTGTGCCATTGATACTGAGTATGATACAGGCCAGTAGTACAACAGTTGGCTTTCACAGGTCAGCTGCTGATATTGAGAATATCACACTTGCACAATAAATACTATGATGACAGCTACAAACCAAGGACACACCTCACACATGCATTAACTACCAGTGTACACAACAGTCAACTATACATATGGCATATTACCTGCACGCTCCAAGTCATGGTGCTGTGTGGCTCCAGCCTCCATCATAATGCAAGTCTGCTGCTGTTGTTGTTGGTGGGATGGAGACACAACACTTAGGAGTAGTCCCTCCAGTCTGGTGAGGGGGGGATGTGTAGCCACCCCACCACCTGTGGCAACCTGTTGCCTGTGGATATCCGATGCACGTTGATGGACATTTCTGATTAAATCACTGCAGTGATGTCGTACCTGCTCATATGTCCTATTATGCGTGCCTATGTCATTTACCCGACGGACCAGGTCTTGCCACAGTGCAGCCCTCTCCTGCTGATTCTGGCTGGTGCAGGAAAAGAGTATTGCAAAATCCCGCACCAGGCTCTGGTGTATTTCCTCATCCTCAGCTGCAGAGTATGTCGGATTGCGCTGGTGAACCATGGCCCTGAAAAAGAAAAAAAAAGGATATCAGCAAAATATGTCAGCAAAATATGGCACACATACTACACATGATACTCGACTGTAGTGATATAACATATCTCCCATATATAGCATCTGTCTGTCTATTGGTGGATACACATGTAAATGGCCAGATATCAGTGCTCAGCCAACAACTGTGCAACAGTACCTGGCACACTCCATACGACATACTACCAAACCCCAGCAGTCAGCACACTGATTCAGGTCCAAAGCACCACCTCACTCTGGGGGTTTGTATCAAGGTACTGTATGGGGAACATCATCAACTAGTGAGATCTGACCACAAACTAATCGCCCTGGATATACATATCCCACCTCCACCACCAGCACACATGATTACACTGAATAACATTTCAAAAGCCAACTTTACACTTCTTAAGACTGAGATGGTATCCTTTAAGCCCACTGGGCCAGTGGAAGCCACAACCCACAATGCTGCCTCCTTCACAAATGGTTTCTACAGATATCTCCGAGAATGCATGTATCATGCAATCCCATATAAAACCAAGACACTCTCCACAAAGGGAAAGCATCCTGTCTGGTGGACCCCAGCCATAAACAAATTGTATAACAAAAGAAGGAAGCTACTGCAAGACAGAGCAAAATCCCATAAAGGGAAGGCATGTCTGATCAGCACTAGTAAAGAGCTAAGTTCTCTCATGAACACATCCATGGCCAACTTTGAGAGGGAAATCACCAAGGACACTACAGATAACTACAAGGCCTTCTTCAGTTATGTTAGAAACCTGGTCCAAAACCCTCCAATATGCTCAGAGTTAGTACACAACAACAAATAATTCACTGAACCCACAGATATTGCCAACATTGTGGCAGACAGGTTCAGTGCAATTTTCTCCCCTCCCTCTCCCCCAAACAAAGAAATACTTATCCCAGCTGAATGTAACCTCCCTGTCATCACAGATGTCCAGGTGAGAGCCGCCCTCAGAAAAGCGACAAACACAGCATCAATGGGACCTGATGGTATCCCCGGTTGCATGCTATATGAACTCCAAGAGGAGCTAAACCCACATATAATAACACTATTTAACCCTAGCCTGACTACAGGATATGTACCTGAACAGTGGCATACAGCAGCAGTGGTCCCACTCCACAAAGGAGGCACCTCTACATACCAATACAATACAACACAATACAATACAATACAATACAATATGCTATTGCTCCTGGGACTACAGCAGCATACTGTTCTGCTACCCTGACCCTTGTGACACATGTGATGTGATGGTACCTGCTCCTGTCAAACAGTTACACAGGGTGACTCATATGGCATATTACCTATCTGCATAACATTTAGCAGGGGTAGGTGTGACATGTACTCATGGGGAGTCTTGTTTCTTAATGCTGTGTGGTTTATTGCAGGGTATGTCTTATCTGTGGGTAGGAACCTGTACCTCCATCATGTGCTCTCTACTGCGGTGACAAGGACACACACAGCAGTCATTTAGGTTGTGGATGCTGTGAGGTGTTACTGTGGTTGTTAGACAACTGTCATGGGTGTGACTTAAGTATGTATATCCAGCAGTGGTAACCTCTATGTGGGTAGTATGTGTGCGCTCTGTGGTGTTGTCAGTCACTGTGCATTGGTAATGTGTTTGAGTGCATTGTCACAGTGTCTTACGTGTGACTGTGTCCTTCTCCATATCTGTAGCTGTCATGTGAGGTACATACCGTGTCAGACATTGTGTGGTGTGGAGGGGTACACTGACCTACATGTCCATAGCTGACACACTATGTCTGCTGACACATACCATGTACAGGTATTCCAGGACTAGTGTGCCACTGTGACTATCAATGGGGGGCCTATTGTACACGTTTATGACCCTGTTCACCCCTGACACATGCAGTGGTGGGCAGCCAATCACATATGTGGTGGTTACTGGTGTAGCTGATTTGGAATGGGGTATGGTACTCCAGTTTCGACACTGGTGTTCACTACATGCCTTTGTCACCAGGCACCTGTTGCAATACATCTGTACACATGTGCCTCACTCAGAATATATATGCATATCTCTCTCTCTATATATATATATATATATATATATATATATATATATATATATATATATATATGTATATATATATATATATATATATATATATATATATATATATATATATATATATATATATGTCTGTATACATATCTACTTATATATATATATATATATATATATATATATATATATATATAGATATACATATATTGATATAGATATGGAGGGGGGAGTGTGACAGAGAGGGGTGTGAGAGTGACAGATTGGGTGGGAGAGGGGGAGTGTGAGATAGTCATATAGAGTCATATCTGTAGACAGTCAGATCTGTCTGTCTATGTATATGTATCTACATATATCTATATATGTATGTGTGTATTACATATATATGTGTGTTCATATTCTATCTATCTATATCTGTCTATGTATTCCTACATCCCTCTCTATCTATGTATACAAATATGCATATTATATATATATATATATATATATATATACATACATACATACATATATTGACATACATATGTATACATATGATAGATAAGTTTATCAACATGTTTATTTACAAAACTGTATACACACACTAACATACTGGTAAACATACATAACTGTGAAACCTACATTGTACATTGCACTACAATCTACATACAGTCTACATTGATATGTGCACACAGATGCCTTCACATACATATGTATGTGCAGCCTTCAGTGATAGTTGCTGTATGTCCCTTGCCCTATGCACATCTTCATATACATATAGATACAGACCAATAACACATATGGAGGGTTCACAGTATGTAGACTATTACATTTTTACTTTACATTACCTGTGTATGTCCCAGCTGATTGTGTTGCCGTTTGTCTACCTGTCTCCTGCTGCTGCTAGTCTGGCTTTTATTGTGTCAGTGCTGACAGGTTCGCAGTATGATTTCCAGGTTTATTTATTTATCTTTTTTCTCTCCCTCTCTTTCTATCTCTCTCTCTCTTCCTCCAGAGGGTGCAATGAAAGTATTGCATGTGTGGACCTGGAGTACAGCATGCTTTTGTAGGTATCTGCATATGTCCATGTGATGGCCTCTGCACCAATTGTTAGCCAGCATTTGTTAATTGCATGCAGCCAGTTGTGTACTGATTGCAGTTCTCACTGTGAATTCAGGACAGTGCTATAAAAAGGTATGTGAGATAGGTGTAGCCCTTTCAGATTTTAAGGGTGGGGACCATGCTGGTATGCTGTGGACACTGTGCTGTGAGTGTAAAGGTTAGTATCTCTCTCATATTTCCGGCTGTGTTGTAGATTAACATTTCTTATTTATTACTTAGTCCAGATTTTTGCTGTAAGAGGTTGTGAGGTATGGGCAGTGTTTATCCTGCTGTGGGTATGTGTGTGTCTTGCAAGGTGCTACAGTGACATTATTACCTACTAGCTACCAACTAGCATGGCTGTTTCTCTCCACACACTACTATTATAGACATCCACTACATTTGACAGTAAATATACATGACATGCTTTGTGTACTAGACTTCCTATATCCTCTTTACATTCAGTCCTACTATTGCATGGTATATTTATTGTAGCACAATGTTTTTGCATAGCAGTCATGGCTTAGTGGTAAGTCATGCAGACTACTGTTTCCAAGGTCCTGGGTTCGGGACTGACAGTGGGATTTTATTTTGCTTCAATGCAGACTACAGGCCTTGTCATTCAGAGTGACTAAGGCACTTTTAAGCAGTTGTAAGCGGGTTAGCGCTGGTTTGCGCGGAGCTCACGCATGCGCACTGGCGTTTAGCTCCACGCACACCCGCTTAGCTAAGCGCACACAAGCGCATACCCGCTTACAACTACTTAAAAGTGCTTACTCTTGCGCACACCCGCGCTAATTTCTTTGAAAGAAATGAAAATGGGGAGACAGGAAAGTGGTGAAAAAGGGGTCACAAAGAGGGTAGGACAGTAGGGAAACAAGCTCAGGATTTGCAGGAAGGGTGTAGGAAAGGCCCATAGCTGCACATTTCTTTATCAGCAACAGCTGTGCATACATGTGTAATTTGGTGTGAAATTTGAAACCTTCCACCCCTGAGAGAGGGGTGAGGACAACACAATTTGTTGTACAGCCAATTGTAATTGCCAGTTCACATGTCCAGCAGACATGTCTGCGAAATGGGCAGCTATGTATGGGGTGTAATTTTTTTGCGGGAACAGAGTGCCCTTTTTTTTTTTTTCAGGTGAGAGTGGAATGTCAGGTACAGGAAGTAGGTATAGTTGGGGAGGTAGGTAGGGGTGGTTAACAGACAAGACAAACAAGACGCATACAGGGGCGGTGTATGACACATGTGGGGGGGATACACATTTGACGGGGATGGATGTTGGGATAACTAGAGCCCATGAGCCCACAGATGGCAACAGTGGAACTGAGATCCCCACCCATGGGCAGTTGCCACTGTGCCTTCACTGCCCAGGACGGGGCTGTGCTGGGGGCTGTGTAGGACAGGCAGCAGGCATGCCCGTGAGTTGTGCCACCCATGCCTCAAGCTGGTGTAGGGGCCCAAGCACAGAATGCCTGATCTCCCTACGCACCACAGTCCGGACACTATGGAGGGTGAGTGTGCGGTCTCCTCCGGCCACGCTTGCAGAGGGGGGACGAGCCCCATCCCCTGCAGCGCTTCCACCCAAAGGTGGCACAGGGCCACCCAGAGGAGGGCCCAGCCTGGGCACTAGTGCCAGGTGCAGTCGCCAGCTGAGGTGGGAGAGGTGGGTCCGCTGGAACCCGCCTTCCCTGTCGTCCTATGTTTTCGATATTTTAGGATGCTGTGGGTTAGTAACAAACAATACCATTCACAATTAGTTGTAACAGCATGCATTAGTATTCCCATTAACCAAACACCCATATATTCAAAACATTGAACAGCAGGCATAACACATGCATAATTTCAACAACAGTACACAATCCAACAGCATGCAGGGTTGATTAATGGCAACAGGCCATCAGGTTTGGATGTATGAACAGGGCACATGCATCAACATACATGCAAATATTCATGAACCAGCAGGACAAATGTCCAGGGGAATTAATTGTGAATACACATACCCATTTCATGTGAGATGGATTATTTGTGGTTATAGGGTAGGGTGAAGAAATATTTCATTAACAACATAAATTACCTATACATATGCTGTACATTTCTACTAGCTGCAGATATATGCACACTACAGGTCTGACTACAATTCCCTATGTGTAAACTTAGGCATGTTGGTGATGGGAATGTTGCTGCTACATTAATATACATTGCAGTTTTATTCATGCATGTTCATATCTGCCTCTGTTCAGCTACAGCATCCTGCTACTTTTCATTTATATGGCTCTAGACAACTGTGGATGTTTGGTATTGCATACAAACAAACTATCTGCATATTGCTAAGGTACAGCTACATATCCAAATTGTGGGACACACATTCCAGCTTCACTACTTTATTGGACACATTTCACTGTTTGGTTGTGCCTGTTACATTCATTTCATGCTGTACTGACTGCAGTATACTTTATTCATGAGTTATTACAACATTTTGGGTGGATTCATACCTCTTTCTCACACTCTCACTTGTTTTATACAATTCAGGATGGTACTTAATTCTAAGCTTTATTAACATATTTTACTTGGTTACAACAATCCTTTCCAGCAGTCTCACTTGTGTCAGGTTTCACAGTTTTAACAGGGATATATTTCACACATGTGTTGTACTGAACTTGTGTAGCTCTAATATACAGCCTGCTGCAGGTTATGTCCTATTACATTACAGGTGGAACATCTTTATTTCAGACTTGTTTCATTTTAATTTTTAGATTACAGGCTGCATCACACTTATGTAATCACACAGTACTAGCATAATCTCTCTTACACTGTTACTTGCAGTTTTTATTAATAACTGACTACACTGCAGTCTTTTGCAAGCTGTCATACTTATATTTATTTACAGTTACAGGGAGAGGATTACTAACCTGCCTGGTGGTGCAACCGCACAAGCCTATCGGCATAGGCTCTATGATTCGCGGAGCGTACACCTGCAGCTGTAACATAAATGAAGTGATATTGGAATACACATCTCCATAATATCAGCTAGTTTTATTTCTTACATAAATAATTACATGTAACTTACTCAGTAGTGAGGTGTTGGACATTTGCCGGGCCTCCTGGATCCAACGGTTCAGTTGGTCCTGCTTCCATCTCTTCAGGTCCGCATGGTGGTGATGGACCTGTTCACCAGTCCTTGGTATTCCTGTGGCACTGGTGAGATCATGTGCCAACCAGTCCCATGCCTCAGCCTTGTATGCTCCCCACAGGACCTGGCCCTGCATGAGTTGGGCCTCATGATCGTGGACGAGGAGCCAAACCATATATTTGGACTCCTCAATGCCCCACCTCTGTGCTCAGAAGCAACTACCGTCTCCTACACCTGACATCCTGACTGCAAGTACTTTCCACAATCAGTTATGCTGTGTATTCCTGCCTATGGGGCTTATATATGCCGTTTTTCCCGCACTTATCTGTGATTGGCCATTTTGGAAATGTATCAGCTTCACTAAATCTACTTTGTTATGCTTCTCTTTCCATTCATTCCTATGTATCAGCTACTACTGCATTTCAAACAGCAGCTGTCATGGCTTAGTGGTTTAGTGCTTTGACTATGGTGCATGGTACCCTGAGTTCGAACCTGGGCATTGCTTTTTTTATTTTATGACTGTCTACACAGGCTAGGAGGTGTGTCTGTGTAAAGTCAGTTTTGATACAGCTTGCTCAACGTTGCCCGCAGGTAAGCTGGCTGGCGCGATGCGCAGCTCCGCGCAAACGGGTTACGCTGGCTTATGCGTGATTTGGCTGTCAGCATGCATATTACACTCAGCTCAGCTATGGGCACACGATTGCAGTGTGTTAAAGTGCTGCTCGACCCCGGGCACTCAGTTTACACCTGTTAAACCACTGCTCACCTACGGGCAGACATACTCAGCTTGTTAGAGCGTAGCTCAGCTATGGGCACATCTGACATTCTTTTATCTTTTATTATCTCACATTTCTTCAAACTACATGGCCCATTTCATTACATTCTACATAAAATATAATTATATATCTGTACATATATCTCAGGGGATTGTTTTGTGCTTATTTCACTAAAAAAAAAAATGATGTTGTTGGGGCTCGAACCGTGACTGCCTCTTCTTCAGCCGACATCTCTACAGCTACGCTATCGCTTCTTGGCTTACTTTGCATATTTAGAACTTATATGCTTTTCCACTGACTGCTAACTGTGGCTAAGCGAAGGGCACACCCACGCAAACGAGAGCAATTACAGACAAACATTTTTAAAACTTGCAAAAAAAAAAATAAATGTTCATTTTTACATTTTATATTTATATTTGTAGTCTGTGGGGGCATGTGTTGTGTTGTGTTTGTTGACATGTACATGGACTCGCTCGTGGGTGTTTACTCTCGGGACTGTGACTCTTCTGGGGGCGTGTCCGTTTGCTTGACTCGCCCTGTGGACACGCCCCCTACTTTCTTACATGGACCGTGTTAGCCTTAGGTGTGAGTCAGCATGCCCTCATGAATATGCATGGCATGCTGACATCACTCCGTTTAACTGCAGCCTCCATGTAAGACTTGTAACTCTTACATGGAGGCTTCATGAATCCTGCCCTTTGTTGTTTCTTTAATCTATCTAATAATTCTTTAAGATGACCTGTAATTTCCTGCACTATTTCCTCCTTATTCAACAAATTTGGGTTAAGAGACCAGTTAAAACCTCTTTGCCGCTGGACCTCCATTGGATCTTTAGCAAAACTTAATGAAATTTTTGAATGATCTGACGCGTATCATGCATGTGTAATCACTAAGGGTCCCAGGTTAACCATTATTTTTGAAATCAAAAAGAAATCTATTCTGGACCACATTTTATGACACGGGGAGTAAAAAGTATAATTATTTATACTATTACCAGTATTTAAATACTGAATAGGGTCATATAGTTGAAAGTCTTCCTTAACATCACTTAATACTGATACCACTTGTTTATTAAATGCTCTTTGAAGACAAGATCTATCCAACTTCGGATTCTGATAGGAATTCCAGTCTCCTCCAATAATTATATAATACTTATCATATTGTGTCAAAATTGGATATAATAATGTTATGAATAGATGCTGGTCATTACATTTAACAATAAGATTAGTTTATCAAACTGGATAGCTAAAAGAACAACAAAACACCATCTGCCATTTTTATCTGCCTTAAAGTCTAAAATCTTTCCCTTATATTTGTTTTTAATAATTATAGCTACCCCAGCACTGTTAGTTTTACCTTCTGAGGCTATTACTTCTCTAATCCACTTTCTTTTTTGGATATCAACCCATTGATCATTAGTTAAATGCGTTTCTTGAAGTAATATAAACATCGCCCTAGCCTGCAACAATAAGTGTAAAATTAACTTCCTCTTCTTTAAGTTCTGGAGCCCGTTAATGTTCCATGAGTCTACTTTCCACTTTCAAATAATTATTATAAAGTAAAGGTTTAAAAGGGAAAACAAAAAGGAAAGGTAAAATAGGTTGAAAAACGTACATAATTTGGAAGCATTCTTGACATCCCGTCCTATACCAGTGCCTACCCACTCTAACCCTGGACCAGGACATACATAGGTCTTGCATAACATAGAGGACTAAAAGGGTCAAAAACACACAGAAACAAAAAATCTTAAATTAAAAAAACCTTAAAAACATCCTATAGTTAAGACCTATATTAACTGACCTAACTATTACAAAGTCTATTCTAAACATTCCCTAACAAACACTACTGTTATCTACATCTCAGTTGTTATTGAAAAGAAAAAAGAAATCATATTAAAGATATAACATTACTGTACAAAGCTTTTAGTAGTTATGATTAGCATGCTATATATAGATACTATAACTCACCTATATACTCTATAGGCTATATTATACATTATAAAATTGCAAGATGTACTAAAATCCCTATATTTAACAGTACTGCATAAAACCTTTTAATCTGCCATATAGGAAAGGGTTTAAATTAACTAACTAACCAGTGTATAAAAATGTTCCTATGTGCTTAAATTAACACAACAGTACATTACTTGCTGTTAAAATGTCCTTACAGGGTTAAAAACAAGTCCTGTCAGGTTTCTAAGCCTAGAAACAATGCAGAATATTTGCGATGGGGGACCGCTATTACAGATGGACTTCTGGAAGTGCCACATCGAAATCCATCCCCTCAACAGTCCTGAAGGCCTTTCCTGTCTTCTCGTCGATGCAGAGACAGCGAAGGGAAAAAAAAAAAAAAAAAAAAAATGAAGGTCTGTCTGAAAATAACAAAAACAGCAACCCTATTAATCCAGGAGGCCCTAAGCATTTCAAAAGAGAACAAAGGATTATCAGACCTCGAAGCCTGACAGTCCCAACGAGAATACAGTTCAGTCTCAGGAAGCAAAACCTTCAAAAACGTAATTTTAGCTGCATTTTTCGCAGAAACAGAATATTTAATCCCATCTACTGTGAAAGTTAATATATTTGGATATTTCATTTAAAATTTGACTTGTTTATCAATAAGAAATCTGCAGTAAGGAGACAAGGACTGTCTTGCTTGTGTAATTTGCAAAGGTAAATCTTGAGCCGGAGATTTTGCTGTTTTCCCACATGATACTTCCACCACTTTTTTTAGCAGTTACAAGTATTCTGCTAACATCCTGATAATTAAGAAGTTTAGCATATACAGGTCTTGGAGTATTTGAAGCTTGTTGTTCTCTCAGAGCTCTGTGTGCTCTTTCAATAATGATTTGCTTTGCCATGTCAGAATCATTTAGGAGCACTGCAAATATTTGTGTTATAGATGGGATTAAGTCATTGTATTGTACAGATTCAGGAATTCCTCTAATAATGATGTTATTCCTCCTGGATCTTGCTTCTAAGTCAGTGATTTTGCTTTGAATAGCCTGAATATCCGAATCATGTGTACTTGTTTTTTTTACTAGTAGATTTATTTTGTCTTCATTTTCCGAAATCCGAGCTTCAGATTTTTCCATTCTTTCAAGTAATTGGTTGCAAGAGTTCCCAAACATTTTTATCTGGCTAGTTAATTCTTTCAGAGCTTCTTGAATGGGTAATAAGGCAGTTTTAATATCCTCCATATTTAGTGTTTTAACTGGTTCAGTTCTAGTCTTTGGCTTTTGTTGCTCTTGTAGTCTAGTAACTTTTTGCTTTTTAGAGATCACGTATATTTCCGGTGATCGCAGTTCTGAAAGTTTTGTTTTGGTAGTGGTTGTGTCCATATTTCTTCCCTCTTTCAACATCCTTGTACAGTACAGATGTTTAAAGTGTATAGAGCACATGGTGCCTTTGTTTAGTTACCTTGTCAGAGCCAGCTAATCTATTATAATCCTGTTGAATAATGTATTATTTTTCGGATTTTCTTCTTCCTACAAGGTAATTAAATGAAGTTGTAGTTGTTCTGTCGAAGATTTAATGTTAAAAAGTTCCTAGTAACAATTTAAAGTTTAGATTTCTTCAGGGTATATGCAGAGATGTAGTTCAGCAGTGTTCACAGAATGGCAGCCATCTTTGAATCCAGCAAAAGGTTTTGAAGTGAAGGGTTTTTTCTGGGTGTTTGAGGATTTGATGGGCCATAGTTAGTTGATTATATGTTAAGAGAGCTCTAACCAGTGGAGCTGTCTTAGGGATAAACAATGATGAGATTGGTAGGGTGAATTTGTGGCAAATTTGGCAATCTTGTTGTAGCAGGACTCAGGTTTGTATAATTCAGATTATTTTTGGTTAACTAGAATTGGGGAAGCATAGAGGAGGGTGGAGATGAGATGAGTTCTGGCAATAGTGGCTTTTGTATTCTTAGGTGCTGTTTGTTTCTTTATAGTGTTCTGAGGTTTTTATGCACTTTCAGTGCAGTTTGAGCTATGTACAGTCAGGCTAATCTCTTTAACAGGCTGAAGGGTTGAATGTACATCATGTAGGATGTTCCATTTGCAAATCATGTTAGGAAGCATTCTGCATTGGATCATTTATTATGCTGATAATTGTAATGTACACCTTATGTAATGTTAACATTGTCATTTCTGTGATAAAGACTGATGAATACATTCTCTCTAGTCTCATTGTTTTGTGACTGTCCCTTCAAACAAGTAAAATTAAGGTAGTGAAGGAATACTTTGTATGAGGTGTATTGATGTAATTCTCATCTGTAAAATGATTTTGGCATAGTGTTAAGGATTTGAACACAGAAATACATGAAAGTCATATTTAATGTTTTATTTATATTACTATTATGTGTGTAAGTGTGGTCTAAATATCTTATTAACACACCATTATCCTGCTTATGGCAGTGCAGTGGCACAAGGGACACTGTGTTCACCTCACAATAAGATGTTATCCAGTTATTTTCTGAACTAAGATGCCATCTGTGTGGAGCTGGCATGTTTTCCTCATGTTCATGTGGGTTCCCTCCAGGTGCTATTTTTTATTCCCACATTCCAAAAACATGCAGTTGGCACTCTAGACTGGCCACTGGTGTGCTTGCATGGTATGAATGTACAACTTCAGATGGGCTAGTCACCTAGTGGCTTTAGCTGATTGCCACTGTTGAAGTAACACCTGAACTCCATGTGCAAAAATGTGATACGAGGTTGTAGATGGGTGGATGGAACATTTGTTATGTCTTAATAATATTTGTACTGTTTGACCCCTGCTTGCTCTGTATTGGAAACACTTAACACACCACAAAGATGTGAAAAAAATGGCCCAGAAAAATATAGCACTCTTTGTCTGTCTCTATCCCTGTCTTAATGTTTCTATCTTTTCACACTTCTGTATCATTGCTTTTTACTATTTCATATTTGTTATTCTACTGGATGAAATGTACACATTATGGGACTTCACAATTGACATGAGTGCAATGAAGAGCGATACATGCATTCTCTTTTGCATCAATCTTTAGTTACAGTTGAACTTTGTGAAGTAGGAGCTCCTATGTGGTGTGGTTAGATAATGCCTAGGTCTGTAGAATTGTTTTGGAATACTATCAAGTTTTTATTGAATGTTTTGTATGGCTCTTTTGCATGTAAATGTTTGCTACACATTTTACTTACACACAATTATCCTGCTGCTGTATTAATCTACTTGCTCCATATTGGGAACACTGTCTTGTATAAACCAAGACCAAATAATTATGATGACAAACCAAAGAGTAACACAACACAACGCAGCACAACATAGAACAACACAAACGTGCAGAAATGAACCATAACCTCATTTCTTAGCATGCTCAGATTTGCATCCTTGTCTCTAGAAGATCTTTTCTTCCCACTCCTTTTCTGTCATCAAATAAACCTCCTTGATTCTAAACTGTTTCCATAGGCCGTGTTTCTAGCAGCAGTAACATGCTTGGTCCCTTATATATTACCATAATACAGTTGCAGCATACATATAAGGATTGTAATGTGTAAATCATGGCACCTGAAACATGACCAAACCACATATAGGGGAGGGGATTTGGCATAATGTTTACGGTGTTTACCTTAGAGGCATCATGTGCAGAGTTTGATTATTACATGGGGTAATTGGCTAGGCTTAAAATGGCCCACAAGGGCAGTTAGCCTGGTACTAAACTATGAACATATATATGTTCTGTATTCTATCAAATTCAGACATGGTTGTATGTGGGCAACAAAACAGATTCAATATTAAATTTGATGGCTTACAATATGGGGATGAAATAACATTTTTAGATATAAGACTTATAGGGAGACCTGGTAGAGGAGTTACGACCAGTATCCATAGAAAATTTTATGAGATTAATCAATTTTTAAAGGGTACGAGTTGTCACCCTAAGCACACCTTAGAATCACTTCCTTTTGGTGAGTTTTTAAGAATTTCAAGACTATGTACAGATGATGAGGTCTTTGAAAAAGAGCTGGTAAATACTGGAGTTATGTTTAAAAATAGGCAATATGACTCCAAAGTAGTAGAAAGAGATATGTTTCAAGTTCAGCATTTGAGATATGAAAGAAAAAGAAATTGAATAAATAGTACTACTACTAATTGTGCAAACTATAACTACAATAATAAAAAGGAGGGTTTTTTATAGTTATGAAATATAATGTTTTAAGTGATAATATAAAAAATATTATTTTATATTATTGGAGCTATTTGAAAATATTTAGTTAGTTAGAAGGGTGATTAGGGATAGACCCATTTTTTCTTATCAACGAGGGAGAAACTTGAAAGATATGATGGCTCATACCAGATTTCAAAGACCTGTTATAAATATTTAATTTCAGTTAGGGAATAAAGGCATGGTGACTTGTAATAGATGTATAGGTTGTAAACATATAGTAAGAACATTTTTAAAAATTAATGGAATTCCCTTTAAAGAAAGTGGGAAATTGTAATTGTCATACAGTTGGAGTGGTGTATGGTATAAGGTGCGCATGTAACCTGTTCTATATAGGCCAAACTAAAAGGGCCTTTAAAATAAGGTTGCTAGAACATCTCAGAGACATCAAGGCAGGTAAGATAGAAAGTCCGTTGGCCCAACATTTTAAAATGTATCACGGGGGAGACCCTGAAAGTTTAGTAGCAACAGTTTTAGAACAAGTACATGGACTGAATGAATTTGATCTTAAAAATTAATTGTTGTACAAAGAAACATTATTTATTCTGAAATATAAGACACTGAAAACTAATGGACAATGCAGACTGTTGAAAAAGTGTTATGTGATGAATTTAGTTTAATTTAAATTGTCTTTTAATGTTTGAATTAATGATGTAATAATAACTGTCTAATTATTTAATTAGTGTGATTTGAAACTGTTGGATGTATAAATAGATGAATGTATTCAGTGTATGGCTGTACTCCTTGAAGGATGTTTTATAGCCGAGGTGCTAGAGAATTGAATAAACCTGTTTTTTTTTTTTGCTACAGTGTAGTTTTCATGGTTGTATGTGGACACTGTTTATTTGTGTGAAATTTGGTACATAGCACCATAGACTACTGCTAATCCCCATTTTCAGCTCAGCACCTCAGGATATGATTATGCATATGCTAATACTGTGCCATTTGCTATGAAAAAGAGTTTGGCAGAGGTGATCTTTAGGGAGAGCATTAAAATAATTACAAGAAAGAATTATGTGAGTAGGTTGTACAACTTCTGTTTGTGTTCATGGAATTTTGAAACAAAGTCTGCATTTCACAATGATGTTGACTCATTTAATTCAGTCTGCTAATAAATGTCTGCATGCCATTGGTTACACTTGCACCTTTGTTACAATAGTGTGTTACCTTTTCACAATAACTGTTAATCAGAAGTATACTGTCATATTTAGGACATAGCTGTTTGTATCATTAATGTGCATTGTGCAAGTATGAGCCTAGACAACTGACAGTTACACAATAATTGGTTATTTGAATGCAATGAACCTGCGATGAACTGGCATGAATGCTTGCCTGACAGTTCACTGTTTTACAGTTGTAACTATCATTGACATCTAATACTATGAAACTGGTACATGTCTCACAGTGATGCACTGTACATGAAAGACAGCATAGAGATATTATCAGACAAGTATGTCATTACATGGGACAAACACAGTGCTGTTACGCTGGTCTGGCCAGATACAAGCATTGGACCCAAAACCTGTGATGTACAGTTGCTGATGTTACAAACAGTGAAGTTTTAATACTTACAAATGTGTAAGTCCACATCCATAAAGTCAGACATCTCCTGTGGTGCTTGTGAATTATAATGTATTGTCTAGATTATGCAACCAGTTAGGTAGGTGGTTTAAATCTCAGAGAGTTGAACTTGTGTATGTATGCACGAGCGCGTGCACGCATGTGTTTGTATGTGTGAGTGCGTGGTTCTAGTGTCAGGTATATGAAGCTTCAGCAACAGATGCTCTGTGTATACGTCTACTCAGAAGAAAACTTTGTTTAAGCATAACTCTCTCGGCACTTTATGCCACTTTTAACACAAACATCTTCTCTGCGTCACACTGATAAAGTCAGTAAGGTCATCCTGTCCAACATGCTCTGTCTCCCAGTAAGAATCAGACTTCTCTTGTAGCACTTGCAATTCTTACTCTGTACTCCAGATTGTCTAACTAGTTAGGTAGGTGATTTGAACTTGTGTGTGTGTGTGTGTGTGGGGGGGTTTGTAGTGTCCATTTCCATTCAGGAGAAAACTTTAATTTTTGACACCGCTCCTCTGCACTTTATCCCACTTTTGCCACAAACACCTTCTCTGCAACTCACTAATGAGGTCATCCTATAAATAACAGATTTTTCCTGTAGTGCTTCCTGTTAATTCTGTGTTTTATAGATTGTTTAACTAGATAGGTATGAGGTCCAGATCTCTCATCTGTGATGTTGGGAGTGAATGGCTTAAATGTCAGGTACTTATAGCTTCCTCATCAGACATGATGCATCAGCTTCCACTAGGGGTCGAATTTAAACTGGAAGATGACTCCCTTATTGCAGTTTTACCACAAATGTCTTGCTTGCAATACACTGATGATGTCATCCTTTCATAAGTGCACTCTCTCTCACTATAAAAGTCAGACATTCTCATGACACTTGCAGTTAATACTGTATTCTCTGAATTATCTAACTACATTGAGGGGGGGTTGAATCAAAAGTTGCTTAAATATTGCGGCTGTGTGAACTGTCATATACAATTAGCTTCATAACAACACAACTTAGGAAACATATTTTCAGTGGCAGAGGGCAACCCTATAAATTTCTAGTATTCCCAGGCAATACCCAGTTTTGGAAACACAATGATTACATCATGCTATCAAAAATTAATTACATCATACTTGTAGTATGACCTATGCTGTGGTGCTAGCTGTTAATACTGTGCTCTCTAGAATGCACAGCTTCATAGGTATATGTTTTTAATCCTGCAGTGATTGACTTCTATGACTGTGTGTTTGTCTGTTGTGCTGCATTAAGAAGGCATCTTATGCACATAGGTATTCTATCTGTGTAGTGTTACTGTGCTCTTCAACCACCTTCTTTCCTTTTTAGCAGAAACATCACCCTAGTAAACAATGGTGCACTGTTGCAATTGTAAACCAGCATCTCAATAAGAGCCTTTTCTTTGGTGTGAGGAACTGAGAGAAAGTTCTGTATGTCATTGCTTTAGTGAAGCATGCATTTGAATCTGTGACTATGTTTACATTATACATGATTCCCATTCTACTGTTATAGTGATGACTGCATTACCCATTGTCTGCATTTGGATATATCTAACATCAAGTAATATTGTGCAACAAAGAGATATATAGCAACAGTTTTTAAACAAATTACAGGCATACATATCCCTTGCAGCAATAACATGATGTCATGGTTTCAAATACTCAGCTATCTTACAACATTCACAATTGTAGCCTGACATGTTTATTTTCACGTCCTGTAGTTTATGGTGTCACATAGTCAGGTGTTCAAAAACACATTGACATCCGTAAGCAACAGGTGTCCTTATGCTGTTATGCATGAATGACATCCACCAATGTTATTACATGCACAATTACTTTGGGAGAAGCCTCTCCATCCCTTTTATCTCATACAAGCATAATACTCTATTTTTAAAACTATCTGACAGCTTTAGGAAATTAACTGCTAAGGTCTGGATTCTTTCCCAATCAGTCAAATTAAACAATTAAAAAAAATTGGACTGATATTGGATTCATTCAAAGCTCACATTTTTTGTAGATCTTTAACTTAGTGTAAGAACAACAGTAGAAAATGGAATGAGGACTTATCAGATGTCAAAGTTAGGCTTTATTCAGCTAAACTTAGCCATCAAAATGACAAATCTAGCCCTGGCAAAATTACTTACATAAATTAATTGTTCATCTATGTTATACAATAAACTGAAACATGTACTATGTTCAATATCTCCTAAAAGAATGTATAATTTAATCACAGAATGAAAAATACAAACTAAATTTAACAAACCATAGAAATAAGTAGTTTACAATTCAATAAAATAAATATTGATGCTGAAGATATTTTAGAATTTATAAAACTCTAAAAATGTTTTGACTGCATTACATCCTAACTTTCAAATTAGTGTAAACAACAGAGATCATAAAATTATTCCAAAGGCAGTCAGGAATTACATTATGAAATCTTTTTTCCTAGACAGAAGTGTCTAACAAAATTAAAGAATCAAAATGTAATTAATCTTCAAGAATAGATGTGGTAATTCCTGAACTAATTAAGCATCTCCCATATCAAATGATAATTTTC
Source organism: Protopterus annectens (assembly GCF_019279795.1). Taxonomy (NCBI): domain Eukaryota; kingdom Metazoa; phylum Chordata; order Ceratodontiformes; family Protopteridae; genus Protopterus; species Protopterus annectens. The sequence continues at coordinate 343,365,274 of NC_056739.1, forward strand.
ATAATGTATTGTTAGATATACAAAAGAATATTGATATTTCTCCAGGTCCCCTTCAATAAACACATCACACCGAATGATATTTGCCGACCTTTATTACACTTCCATAACATAGCTTTGATCACCAAAATTACTAATTACAACTGGACATAGTATAATCGATTCTAAATACAGCATAAATATCCTTGTAATGTTAATTAGAACAGCATACCTACTCATCCTGCACCAGTAAGCAGCGCCCATACCTCTGCTCACTTACTTGACGTATGAAGCAGTGTCCCATCTCACTTCATACACCATTCATTGAATTACCTTCCAACCAAATAAGCAGCATCCTTACCTCAGCTTACTCATGTATTCAGCAAGCTTCCTCCAGCAGCTCATTTCCTTTTCCCAAATCCCTGAAATGAACATCCGGACACCAGAGGAGGAACAGAAGAGGGCAAGCCTGTCCCTCTTCTCTGCCAACCAGCCTGAGCAGGCTGTTCCCCCTCCCTTCTACCCAAAATTCTCCAACCAACTACCCCCCCATAAAGGGTAGGGTTAAGCCAAACATCATTTGGTGTACCCATCATCTGAAAGCAACTTAAATCCCCATCATCAACCCCACAGCTTGAAATATCAGCACTGAAATGTGCCTTAATGAACCTAAATAAAGCAGGATTACCCGTCACCCCACTGTATCCCAAAAGAACATCCACTTGAAGAGAATACAACCTGTTAGTCCATTTCCTTCCAACCACTAACCATGGCTCTGTCATAACTGCGGTCTGTGGGCTCATTATACCACTCTGGTGACCAGGACATCTTCTGCAATCAGAACAGCAGGAGCATCCATTCTGTTAACTCCATCGCCTTCCAAAGCTACTTCCTTCAGGCCCCAACTGCTTCCACCTGCAAAAGAAATAACACTGTAAAATCTTTGATTACACCAAAACTTTCTTAAATATATTAGTCAATATCAATGCTCCCCACCTTTAAACTGCCCATCTAAATTGCCCTGACTCCTCTACCTCGACCTGATACCTCCTTACCATCATCAGCCAAACCAATAACCCTCATTATAACACAAAGTGAAGCTGAACTAATAGGGGATGTGACAGCTAATCCTGTAAAGCATCATTTAAATATCAATATACCTTACCTGTGTCACACCTCAATTCCCATATAAAACCTATACAACCGCATATGCCCAGCAAACTTGTCTCTGAATACTCTCTACATCATTCACGTAATCAACCTGTCAAATTAGACCACACCATCCATAAATCAAGTGGAAACAGAGCCTGTTAAATCACATATACTGTGTCCATTAGAAAAAAACAACCTTAATGTCCTGGCTTGACATTCCAAGCTAAACATAGGAACATGTACCACAGCAACTATTTAAACTGTAATGGTCCCCGATTCCACCAACTAAACTAAATGACATGGTGTGTGCAGCACTCCCAGCCATGGAAAAAAGAAAAAAAAAACACCATCCTCCCAATCTCACCAGGTCTCTAAACCCATTGGCCCAATACTCAGAATACATGAAGTCACTAACACTGTAAAACTTACCCCCTTAAACTACCTGTCCTTCCATCTCTGCTGCCCGTAAGTCCCAACTTTAAGAAGAATATTGTATTGCGTTGTCCTGTCAACATTTGCCTTCTTCTCAACCTCTTGAAAAGTGTGCCCTTTCTGGCTATTAGCCAAGTCTGATAACTGCACCCAATTGCCCGAAAACCTTCATTTTATGAAACGTGGCCAAAAATTTAAGGCCAAACTTTGAACATCATGAGAAAATTGTACAGTAGAAGTATGCTCCATTAATTCATCCAATACCCTTACCAGTACCCACTTGAAGGACAGACTTGTTCCCCAATTATACCACAATCTTAGGAACAAACTCCAGCATCCTGTCAACAAAACTGGATGGGTAACTGTAAATACATCCCAAAGATTCCACCCATCTGAACATGAGAGTTGACATGGCTGGCTTGTAAGATCCTATCACAGCTAACCTAATGACCTCCTATGCTCCTACACTTGTGCCTCAACACCTCCTGAGGGAACCCCACCATACAAGCAATCCCCAATGTTTTAACCCTGCACCTCAAACCACCTCCACCTCTCTTGTCCTCACGATACTCAAACGCAGTACTCTAAGGTGCCTTAATGAACCCAAATATGTAGGATTACCTGTGACCTCAATGCGCTCTAGTCCAGCCTCAGTGCCTCCATCCCAGAAGCAGCCATTACCTTGCAATGCCACTCACTTCAGACCCCTAACCATTGCTCACTCTGCACACTGCCTTTTGTGTCCTCATTATATACTACTCCAGTGACCGTATATCCACTGCAATAGCCTCCATTACCTTTCAAGCCTCCTTCATTCTAGCCATCAACCGGAGCCCACTCCATGCCTCTCCACATACAAAAGAAAGAAGACAGTATAAGTTCATTACCAACACTTAACCAATGCTTCTGAAAGACTACAATCAGCCCTGTCAGGGACCTGCCCTGTTGATCAACTGCCCAACTCCTACCATTGCCTATAACCCCTATCGTGAATCGCACAGAATATTTCCGAACCTGCTTCCTTCAGGTCATCGACCTATGCCTATGTTGCACTTCTCACCTTAGCAGATACACGGCAAATTTGTCCTACACTTCTGCCAGCTGAATGTCTCAAAGGAATGACAAAGAGGAATTCTTTATTCTGGCTACAAGGCAATCTCAGAACCTGCTCTAGTAGAAATGCTCCATATCTATATGTCTAACTCCTTGCATAGTACCCAGAAGGCTTAAGTCTCATATATGATATTAACCATTTGCTGGGAGGACAGATCTATCTCCCAGAGACTGCTATAACAAGAAAACCAGGTGGCTCTACAATGTATCTAAGGTAATGTTTAGCTAGGCAATGGAAAGCCACCATAACCCTCCCCCAAATATAACGTTTATTTTCCTGACTCTAACAGTGTTCTAATTCCTTGTTTTTTTTTGTTTGTTTTTTGAGAAAATAGTTTAAATGGTTGTAATATTCTTTCCAAAAGACATGAAGTAACACAAACACATGTATGCATGCACACGGGCACACACACACACACACACACACACACACACACACACACACACACACACACACAGTGATAGTCTTATGAAACTTCTCCTTTTTGCTCCAAACTAGTTCATTCACAGCATTAGTATTCTGTGAATTAGTATATCCACTATGGTAACTACCCTTGTGACCCATTTCCTTAGCTAATTACCATGTGAAAAACTGTGAGTGTCTCAGTTTGGTTTAACTTTTTTTTTTTAACTGGTTGCCCTGTCACCTCACTGCTGCTCCCACATGGCGCAAACATGTCCTGTCACCTCACAGAACCATTCCAAAATCAGCATGACTGCTAGACCCCCGCTGTAGAAACATATGTAAATGAGGTTTTAACAACAGGCACCAGTTATAGGTGGAGTAATAGGGTCAGAGCTGAAGCTTCACTCAAAGTCATGGAAATCCTAACCGTGTGCTTTAGCATGACCCTTCCAATACTTAAACAGGCCCATGCTTCTTATTCATACCCCCCCTCCCCGTAACATGGATATGTTCCTAGCTTACAACAAATTATATTTCATTAAGACTGTCAAAGGTGCAGTTAAATATGTACAAAATGATTTTTCCATAACAGATTTTTTTTTTAATCATCACCCCTCTTGTCAATCATTCATGGTTCAATTTCTTGCTGCATGTGCTAAAAGATAAACTTCTCAATTGATTGACACATCATGGTACATTGCCCAGTTCTTCAAGACATCTTTGTATGCAAAGCAATTTAAATTTGAGATAAATATCATGATATGAGCTGTATATTGCATAGCAAACAATATATATATATATATATATATATATATATATATATATATATATATATATATATATATATATATAAAATATATTTTTTAACTGTTTTTCAGATTTTGTAACTTCCAGAAACATTTGTTAGATTGCTTCATGTTTAAAACGTAATCATCAAAGCAGGCAGCAACCCCCCTCCAATGTAACAAGGTTCAAAACCTACACCTTGGCCACTTGTAATCAGATCTCTACCATATTGGGTAACCACGATCCTCCCTCCCCCCCTCGACCATGAATCACCTCAATGTCTTTATCATATTTATCTTTTTTTTTTAATTTTTTTTAATTCCCCAAGGGGCACTCAAGGAGTAATTTCACCAAGCCATTCACCCAACCTCTTTTGAAACAACATTTACCAGCACTGGCAAGAATACTAGGCTTTGTGGTAAAACATGATATCTGGAGGACATGACGGCAAGCTGAAATGCTGGTGCAAAACATGATTACAGTTCATGAATTAGTAGTGTTATATCTTTGATGTTAGCCAGAAGTGCACAGGGCTGCACACATCATGTGCCCTGTGACGAGTCCTTCTCAAACTCATTCATTGTTACGGGTAACTGGCCCAAGCCATAAATAATGGAAGACAATGCAGGAAAAAAATAATAATCGGGACCCTTTTTAATTACCCCTTTTATAATGTCAGGAAACTGGTAGAATAACGGGCTTTGCATTAGTATGCAGTCCCTGCATTTTCTGAAGGGGATGAAGTCTAAAGCTCAATTCTTAGCCATTATTTTCTGACTAATGGGTTTACATCGGAATATCTTTCCTGCAGGGGATGAAGTCTGAGGCTCACTTCTCTGTCATTATTCCTGCCTTCTGCCCTCACTGCTGCACTAGTGATTGCCAGAAAACAACAAATCCAGGAAAACAGATTAAAACAATGAGGCAAAAGCTGCTAAAATATGTACAGTCGAGAGGCTTGCACCCCTACAATTCCTGTCACAGCTGCCAATGCCAGCCTCCACACATCTGATGAATCATTTACCCACACACCTGAAACTTGATTCGAGAAAAAAAAAAAAAACACACCAAAGTGGGACAGTCTGCTGCGTGAATCACATCGTGATTGTTTTGAAGGATAATCTTATCCACTTTAGTAAGTTGACGCTGCCTTCCCAGAGCACCATGTTACCAAGAAAACTGTATAAAACTATGAAACTATGAAAGAAAACTGGTCTGCAACTGTAGTCCATACCATTGCATGGATGGTCTACCCATAAGGTCCTCCCACTAAAACCACAAAGAGCTGTCCACTAGCACTTCTGCTTTACATAACATGCCTACTATTGAACTTGCAGTTAAATCTGACATTCAGTCCCTGCATGTGTATTTGTGTGAAAAGAAAATGCACAGCACTGACTGTTAGCTCCACACTGCTCATGTGTAGTGCTAACTGTTGACTAACTCACTCCGAGCCAGCTAAAAGCTCTTATTGGACCCCACTAAGGAAAATACCTCAGAATGTGGCGCAACTAAATGCCCCCTAATGGAGTCTTTCACCTCCAGCCACAGCTCCATTTTGCAGCTCTCGATCAACTTCAAAAGTTAACCACCACCTCTGACAAAGCACAACAAATTAGCAGAAAGGGGAACACTTACTAATAAAGACCAAATCAGAAGATCCCACAGCATGGGGTAATTATTCCAGCATTACTTTAAAAGTTAAGCATGAACATATTTCTGTCCAAGATGCAAATCAGACTCTCACCCATTCAGTAAGACTCCCCCACCCCCAACTTTATTGCAGGAGAGGAGAATAAGAAAAAAAAAACTCTATAACAACTACTCACCTCCCCATCTGCCCACAATTCTTAAACCAAGGCCTACCTTATACCCGTATACCTAGGATGTCTAGGACATACCTTGCCATCTAGCAAGTTCATGCCAAAATGTGATTACTTACCCAGCTACACTTGTCTAAACCCCTTAGGCCCCTCCCCACCCTTACCTCAATTAATTCCAGTCATCCCTCCCTCCATTTAACCCTTTCATCTCCCCAACCCACTTAACTCCCACTAATATATCAATTTAACTTCTCATGAAGATGTCCCAGGACAACTTTGTTGCCAAACTACATTTCTCCTTCTTGGAACTATTCATTAACCAAATACTAAAAGAAGGTAAGGATTATATAGACACATTTCCTTACTAAATACTGCCCAGAAAATATTAATGTCGATTTACTTAGATAGAGGAAACAAATCATTCCTCCTATAATTAATAATGATTAAGCTGAATTTATTTACTAAAGACAAATCCAAGATAATATAAAAATAAAACTGGTACTCACAAATATTATAAACAACAGTAAATATAAAGCAAAACTCCTTTGTTTCAATATTGAAGATATTAAAAACCCTTTGACTCCCTGAACTTGGATTATTTATTTAAAATCCATGAATTATTTGAGTTACCATCTCAGTTCATCTCATATGTCTGTATCTATCTATCTGTCGATATATATATATATATATATATATATATATATAAATATAGGTATACCGCACTTTAATGAATTACCACAACACAAAAATTTAAATCAGTGAGATGAGAACACGAAAAGTGTAGAAGAATGAAAGTGCATAAGATCGGAACTAAGAAGATTGAATTAGGTAAATTTTTGAATGGAGATCGTGGTACAGTCAGGATCGGGAAATCTACTATAATTATTATTATTATTATTGTTGTTGTTATTATTATTATTGTTATTATTATTATTATTATTATTATTATTATTATTATCACCGTCATCATCATTGTTATCATTATTACCCTATGTCAGAGACAGCAGGCAAAGTGCTTACTGAAGCTGGAAGCATTGGGACAAGAGGTTTGGAGAGAATGGTCAGCACCAGATACCCCATCTTAGAGAATATTTATTTATTTATTTTACATTTGTTGACCGGGACAGTCCGACTGGATATATGTCCATTTTTAGTGGAGGCTCGGGGAGAAAAGCTCCAAGATAATAATACACATTGAACATTTAGTAAATGCTAGTTTCAAGCAGATTACAGTTATAAGCAATACCAGCATTTAGCACATATAGTACTAACTTATTATAAAACACTTTACAAAGCATAACATTATTTTCAAAGTTATATATACATAACATTGTATTCAGGTTAAAGACACATTGAGCAACAGTTATATAATTGACCCTTCCTGAAATGGTGTGGTAGAAAAAAAGTTAGAAATAGTTGAAGGTAAGGCACCTAAGTAATAGAGAGGTCACTAGTTTGGGTTAGTGCAAGGACCTAAACAATGAGTTTTGAAGTATTTCTTGAGTTTGTTTTTGAATCGAGTTAGTGAGGGTTCTAAGGTCAAGTCAGCTGGGAGTCTGTTCCATGTTTTTCCAACAGAGTTGGCAAACAGAGAGTCTCCAGCAGAGTAGTTGGATTTTTATGTTTGAACTAGGAGTCTAGTGGATGATTGCAGTGGCCAGGTGCTGGTGTAGGGGCTGATAATATTTTTTAGTGCAGGTGTACTTTCTGGTTGGTGAAGGACTTTATGTGCCACTATTAGCTGGTTGAACTGCAGTAGGCTAGGCAGTTCAAGCCATCCTAAGCAATTTAGGCCGATTTAGAATAGAAGGCAAGTTGACCTGCTACAATACCCACCTCTACAGGAGTGCAAATGAGTATTGGTAACAACTACTGGAATTAGTACAAGTTATGTCAGGATGATTGTATTTGCAAGTGGAAGCATTTGGGGGATGCGTAGGTGGTTGCAAATGTGTTCTCCAGCAGCTGTAAAATGGGCAGATTATGTTAGATGGGGTACTCATCTGGCAGGATACACCCAACTCTTGCAAAAAAGGAAATATATGGTATGATAAGGATTTTTGCTTTAGTTGGGAATGAATACTTGCCTGGGCTGAGGAATGATTGGGTCTAATGTCTTCTCATGTGGGAATGAATGAGCCAACTGAGTGCTGATATGAGCTGGCACAGAAACGAAGAAACAGAGTGTTGATATTTCACACTTTTGACAAGCAACAAGGAGGTTCAGTTTCTGAAGTAACTTGCAGAGCAAGCAAGGCAACACTTTACAAAGACTATGAGTATAGGCTGAACAGCATGTTTGATATGGTCAGAAGCAATTATTAAATCAGTTTCTAAAAGATTTCTAAAAATATTTTTCAACTTTTCTTTCAAGGCATGCTCCAGATAAATTAATTTTTTCAGTAGAAGGAAGGAAGCAGACTGTTTTTCTGAACATAGGTAATGTTATCATACAAGGAATTAAATGTGTTTAGGCCATTACATATATGATTTTTTTGCTCACCACAAAAATCAGACAAACTTTAAAGTTTTTTATTTAGGTCTTTAAAAAGGGTTATAACATTATTTTCTGTTTTTTTTCATTACCATATTAGAAAAGTCATTAACAAATCTAATGAGGTTTCTGTTTATTTTGAGAGGAGAAAATAACTAAGCAGTTACAGTGTTAAATTCTTGTATAAGGTGGAAATCAGCTTAATTATAATGGACCTTCATGGAAAACCTAGGTTTAGTAGATGATCTGGACAAAGATCTATGTGGTCTTTCCTTGAGATATGAAAGTGATTCAGGCAAGTTTAGAATTTTTGGAATCTCTGAGCTTAAAACTATAGTATATTGTCCCCCTCCATTTTCCCTGGAGCACCATAAATCCTAACATTATTTATTCTTGCCCTATTTTCCAGGGTATATGTCAGATTATCAAAATGTGAAAATATCATACGGCTGAAATGTTGAGTATGCTATCCATAGAAATGTTTTTGTGAGATCGCGGTACAGTGAAGATCGGAAAATTTGCCCTTTCCTCACTATAGTATGATCTTGGAGTTGGTATGTATAATTAGCAGGGGGTGTGGGGGGTGCAACCCCCCACAAGAATGGTTTAGATGAATGTCATATTCGACATTTCAGCCATTCGATATTTTCACATTTCAATAATGTGATATAGTCGCATTTTCCAAGTCATCAGTTTTTTGATATTAGCCAAGTATTTTGTCTGAGAAAAATATCATCTTGTGCTACCTCTTTATTTAGACTCCCTGCACTATCACTTAATGCTTCTTCCATGTCTTTGAAATCTTAAAAGATATGGTGAAGCAACAGATTTCTAAAATTAATTTGTTTATTGCAGTCTTCTTTGATGCAGTCTGTTTTATTAATCAACTTGTCCATTTTTAACAAATTTCCTGTGTATTGGTAGTTCTTCCTTGATAAAGTTGCCCTGTAAAGTATTCTTGGAGTGGTTCATCTTCATAGCTTAAAGTTCTTTTATGATAGATCCTTAAGACAGGAAAACAAGGAATAAAAGCCGTAAAATTTGAATTATTATTCAGTAAGTAAATCAAATAGTTAGAGAAAGAAAAAGAAAAATAATAATAAAATAAAATTAGATTAAAAACGATAAGTAATAATATGAATCAGACTTAGAATGGTCCTGTTAGAATAATTGATATTAAGAAGAGCTTCTTCAAAGAGCTTTCAGTTGTTAGCCATCTTGCTTCAGATGTCTGGAACATTTCTGACAACCTAAGCTCATCTGAGAATGGATTGAAATGTGTTGCTTGTCAGTAACAGTTTTTAAATCCATAAATAGACTCAAACTTTTCTCCAGTGTTTTTAATAAATGACATTGCATTCTTTTGCAGCAGAAATTAAAAAAAAAAATAACAATGAAGAAACAACTAATTAACCACAACAAACAGGTCTAAGGAAACTATCAGGATAAGATCATCGGTATATGATATTTTCAGCACAGTTTTATTTCATTGAATTGTTTATGTAGTGGACCATGTAGGGCACAATTTCACAAATTTTATCCAAATTAGTTTATACCACACACTGAAACAGCAGTATATGGCTCGAAGTAGCTAGCTGTAATTTTAGTGCAATACTCAGTCTAACCAGTTTGCGATTAATCTGTTACTTAATACAGACCAATTACTCCAGGTGTTGTGATTTTAGAACCACAGTTCATACAGCCAGTTTGTGATTAAGCTGTTTCTTACTATAAATCAGATGCTCCATTTTTAGTTATTGTTTAAGGTAATCATATGTTTATTTGGGCTGTGTGATTTCCCAACCATCCCATTCAAGTTTCATAAGGGATACCTTATTCTTCATGATTTATGTTGCCAAATTTCAACTACAGAAACCATGCTGCAGTACCAAATTTAGCCTGTCAAAGTTTTATGTAACAAAACTCAGGACTGAAGAACATGTATAATTCAAATTTTCCTTCCTTTCTTAAGATGGCCTGTTTTTATCCCCATAGAGTGTATTGTTTCATTCTGCATTTTAAATATGAATTCCTGTGAGAAAAAGGTCATTATAACTGAATATTGGTTCTGGTCAAATATGAAGGTGTGGTCCCTAGGGCATAAGAATGACATTCCCAGCACCACAATAAAATCAGTATCATTGACTTTTTTCACTGTGTTATGTGGTCATGTCATATTACACCATCACATCAAAGGGAGCAGGGCATACATTACCGACCATCCATGACAATTGTCTGTTGCAATGTAAAGTATTCCTGCTTCTGAGACTGCTGATTTTTCTTTAAGTTAATTGACATGATGCATAAAGTAAGATCTCCATAGAATATATGATGGAGCATAATTAATCAAGGTTTATATTTTATTTGGGTTATGGTTAAAATTAAAGCAACATGGCAACAGTCTGGTGAGTGCATTTGTGTGTGTTGCAATACTGGTACTTTTAAATTACAGTATTTCATTTGCACTGGTATCAGAAGTTACTCTAACTAATTATTAGTACTAATGTGTCAGAGCCACACCATCTCTGAATCCAGATGTATGTTTTTGAATCTGGACAGGCTACCAGATTAGGTGTTGTGTCTGAGCCAAGGAGCTCTCATTACAGGGTTGTTTTATCAGATCTTTGGTCTCTGTTCTTCAACTGAAGCCTGGTCTTGAACATGATTACTTATGACTGTGTTGATAATCTCCAAACTCTATCCATTCAGCCATCCCTGATTACAGTTTTCCATGTCTTCGAACTCTAACCCATTTCTGCAAATTGTTTTTTTTTTCCTTCAGATTCTACCATCTCTCAAAGTTGTATTTTGTGATATTATTTGAATTGCTGTACATTTTTTGAGATAAAATGTATTTTTAAGTCCACTTTTTTGCATTCAGCCTCTATGTGAGTAGAACCATCCTTAGACCTCATTCTGAAGTTGAGATTCAACTTTAATTTGATTAGCTTTGACTAATGAATCATCTAGTTTGCCAACAGATTTCTGTATTTCTGCATGAAGTGGCATTTTACAGAGTTGTGATGCCTATTACCTATTCTGTTCTTCCTTAAACCTGTGAATAGTGTCAGTCCTCTCTGTATTGACATTGCTGACAGTATCTTATTTTTAACAATAGCACCCTTTCTAGAAATCAATGTATGTGTGTATCCATATGAACCTTTCCTTTGACATTTCATCAAATGTTCTTATATAACCAGTTCCTTTGAGTTCATAAAATCATTTCCAGAAATTCTGTAACAGCCCCTTAACTCATTGTTGGTATTCAGGCTTACTGTGTATGTATGTGTTCTGACAGATGACCATTACAGCTTGTATTTTTAAAATCTGTCATGTATGGGGCAGGAGCTAGGCCACTGAGTCTGTTATAAGGTAGATGGTCATTAAATATGGTGTGCATCTATCTCCTGGGCAAGGTGTTAATGACAACACCGCCATTATGTGCAGGCTCACAGTTTTGGCTTCCTGCACAAGTCATAGACATTTAAAGTTGGGTAAAAGGCTTCTATTATCTGGTTGCTAGTTGCATAATCTGTGAGACTTGATGGGGACTGTGTGTATCATCCTTGTCAAAGTTTTTAGTTGTATAATCTGTGAGAATTGCTGGAGACTATGTGTATTGTCCTTGGCAAAGTATTTGTTGTCTCTTTTGAGTGAATTAAGTATTTGAAATAGTTTTAATTGGTTCACCAAAGTGAACTTAGTTTGAATTCTCATGTCTCATGTAAAATACATCAAAAATAAAATTATTTAAGCACTATACTTCTAGCAAAGTAAGTGATTTTTGGGGGGGTGGAGGGCATGCTTATGCACATTCATGTTGGGCAGTCCTCTGTACTCCTGATAACTAATACCAAATTCTAGATCCCATAATACTGAAGAAATAGTAAAACTCCCACCTCTCTCATATTCAGTGATCTTAGACAAACACCAGACTTCCATTACTTCTGTTAAACTGCATTTCATTTGGTTGCCATAATTCAAATGAATCGTATTCTAGCAAAACACACTATGGCCAGCTATGGAGGACCTTATTTTTAGATATTAACTATATAAATTTAACAAATGTGTTGTTTTAAGAAATTATTCTATTAATGTCCCGATAGCTATTTGTGTTAGCCTTTTAAATCAAGGTATTATAAATACAAGATGAACAGTGATTTGTTTGCTAATTTGGAGCAAATGTACCAAAATATAAAAAATGTACACTAATTAGGGCTTCTTGGATGAACATATACTTGTGAAAAGTTATTTGAGAGTGACTGTGTAGTGACTGTGTAATGAATGTATAATATTTTATAGAAAATGTTTTACAGCTAAGAGCTGCATGTAAAACAAATACTTTCATATGTTGGATTTTTAATTAAGTAGGAGTTTGATATTTTTTTATCTCAGAAAATTCTCTTAAAAGTTTAGGATGAAGAATGGTGGAAAAAATGTTGAAGTCCCCGAGGTGAATTAATGTTCAGTGAACTAAAAACAAAATACTAAGAAATGAAGGCACTCTGACAAGGTGCGAATTGGGGAAACATTGAAATAATTCTATAAATAAATGAACAGGTAAGAGATGATGGTACTCATCTGAGTAACAGAGTATAATCAGAGTACCTGTTAGAGATTAATGTATCCCTGGTGGAATGTAATATTATCTGTGTGAATAAAGGAGCTCACATGAGTAATGAAGGCATTGATAGGAAACATTTAGTGAATAAAAGCAGAACTGTTAACAGGTTTACTCTAATGCATCATGAAGTATATGTAACTGTAAGATAAGAGGCTAAGTGAACTTTTTCAAATTTGCAAGTAGTGTGTGAGGATCATTTCAGAGTGCCAAAGTGTACCATTAGACATCTGCCGTTTACTGTGGAAATTGGTGCAAGACAGTCTGCTACTACCAGAAGAAGCCTCCACATTTCACATTGTTAGGATTAAGAAGTAATAATTCTTAGAAACAATGTGCACATAATCAAATGTTCATGTACAGCATTCAGTGCAAGTTGTTTTTCCACTAGTTGGGACACTTTATGTAAAAAAATAAATAAATAAATAAATGTGTAGACTTTATAAAGAATAACTGATTTGTTTGTGGAGTGTAGCCATACATTCACATGCTAATCATTGCTGGCAATATATCATTTTGGTTATTTTAGGAGAGTATTCTTATATGTGCACATTTCTCCTACTTGGAAAAGTAAACCGACAACTGGGCAAAATGCCTGATACAGACAGAATCATTCTTTAGTGGGCAGAGAAATACATTATCCAGTACTTTGAGAGCATCACTCAGAGATTATGCAATGATTATAGTTCTAACCTTACAACTGTCTTCAAATAACTGTGGCTTACACAGTTTTTCAGGAACGTGCACAACATTCAAGAGTAGCATGTCCCTCATTTTTTTACTTGATCTCCTCCAATTCACTCTCCAGAATTCTTAAGGGTTTTATGGAAAGTTTCTACAAATCTGTATTGTTCCTCATGACTAACTGCACCCCTTTTCCTCATTTCAGTTGCATTTCTTTTGTTCATCTCCTAACTCCTCTTACTGCACATCTGCCATCCTCTGAACTTTTTTGACTAATTGATTAGCTTCTCTTTGACTGCTCTACAGTCTACTTCCTACATTCTGTCTTTATCCTATAGAGAAGGAGTCCACAGTGTTTGTAAATCTATAGCTTGTGTTTACAAACAGATTATTCCCTTTCTGACTTCAGCCCATCTATTCTCCTAGACTCATCTCCTGCTCTTTCATTTTGTACATCTCATCTTTTTAGTTTTTTCCCCTAGCACTGAACAAGTAACATTATTTATTTATTTATATAACTACAAAAAAACAAAAAAAAAAAACAAAAATAACCAAACAACGACAAGAACCACTCAAAAATAAAAGCAGAGAATATATCCTCTGCTTTTATTTTTTGAGTGGTTCTTGCTGTTGTTTGATTATTTATTCATTTATTTATTTACATTTGTTTTCAGAGATAGCACACTGGGCCTAGGAGTGTCCATTTTCAGTGGAGCTCTGGGGAGAAATGCTCCACATATTACATATACATTGATGAGATAAAGTTACATAGCGTCTGTTAACAGATTCAAGTTACTAGTAAGCAACATTATACAAAATACAAAAATAACAGGATTTACATCCAGGTACAATATATATGTGTTGATATACAATTAGGATTAGGCTTTTTATATGAACTAGGACCTAGAACTAGGCTTTATATATGAATGTATCTATAGTTAATAGATATGTGTATGATATTTGCATGTATATACATGTATATAACTTTATATGCATATGTATGAAAATGGATGGATGTACAGTGTGTAGTGTGCAGTGTATGTAATGGTTTACTATCATTACTGTGAAAGGCAAAACATTTGCCATTCACAATAACAAAAATAAACACCAAAACTGAACTCTCCACTCCTACACAATGTCGACCTAAATGATCGACATATTTGAGTCGACATTGTCACCGAAAACATCACATGATAGCCATATAGGAGCTGATGTAAATCAAACTCCTATATGACATATCATATTTATCCCCTGCTACTATTATATTCCAACTCCGAGTTCACACTACAGTGGGGGTATGGATGAATTTCCAATCCCCACTGTACCGCAATCTCTGTACATATAGTCAAGCACACTTATGCGAATGCACTAGTGTCTTCAACTATCCCATACACTTTTCATTTTGTGCACGACATTCTGATTTTCAGCAGCATACATGCCAACAGAATGTAGTTTGCACAAATGATAGTGAACCGTATGTAATACATATGCATCTCTGTATATGTTTGTAGGAATGCATTCTGCACAATAATTCTCTTTATGAAACAAAACATAGACTCACAAGGGACAGAAGCATTCACTGGCAGAATGTTATTGAGCTGTATGCAAGCCTTTCCCAAAACACTGGTATCATTTTGCCTGTCGAGCACATAATTGGAAAACTAAGAAAAGCTTGCTCAACCCCACACAAGTGAGACTGTGTGTATGGACTGTACCAAATGGATTCAATTTATTTAATGCACTGAAGAAGACTATAAGTTTTACCAAAACCGGTATGCTGTTTTTGTTGTTTTAGTCACATTAAATTTTGACTCTATCTATCTCCTGAATGGTGCTGGACTCTTTTTGGTGTTTTACAAAACTGAGAAAAGACAAGTACAGTATAGGAAATACCACAGATCCTATTCTGACCTCTCCAAAGATAACATCTACTTTACGTTAGTCAGTGTAGTAAGATACAGGAATTAAATAATTAAGGAGTACATTACAACTAATATGAAATTAACAGCTAGAACTCCTTTTAAGAAGATAAAAATGATACATGTAGGACAGATCCAACACTGGTGCAATGTGCTCATACTCTGCATTATAGTTGCATGGAATTTAAATGGAATGTCATGGCAGGTGCAAACAAGCAGTGCAAAAAAAAGATGCATAGCTTTCACTGAGCTTTCTGTGAAAATGGTTATTCTATAAATTATGAGTTTGCACATCAATAAATTACATCGCCTCCCCAATTTATTCTTTCTTCTGAAATAATAAATGTTTCATTGTTCTGACATTTATTCCCACAAGCAGTAAGACAGAGATTTTTTTCTTCTGTTGCAGTCATGTGTTTATTAATTTTACAGGAATAGCACATACATTGCAGCCAATATAAAAACTAAATAAGGATACAGATTTCTTATTTTATCAGCCAGCTACATTCTTGGTGCTTATCATGAACCACAGAACTTTTGAGTGTAATTCTTTTAGGTCATGATCTGAAAAGTAGCATTCTAGGTCTTTTGTTCCCTCTGAAGATTATCGTTAGTTTATTATTGGTGCTGAATAATCATGAATTTCCAAATAATACCTATATAATATCAATTAATGTTTGTCTAAAGATTGTCATTAGTGGCTTTTCAATTAATAAAATAATACACAAAATATTAAAGTTAATCAAATATTTCAGGCAGAAAGTGTTTTTCCAGCTAGTGAGATGACATAACTTTTTCATATTTGCTCCAGTTTAGCATTAAAAAAATGAGGATGTATGATTTCCGGCAAGGGGAAATTAAGTAATAACAAAATATTTCTCACTTTGTCTGCTTTGTTTCCTTCATGTGGTTGAACCTGAGTAATTCCACAATCAGTCACAGTCACAGCCCTAGTGGCATCATCACACCCAGATTAAGGGACCCAGGTGTGGACTAATAATGAAAGACAGGTGAGGCAAAGTGATGTAACTACATTGGGATTTAATGGAGCCACTGGAAACTGTTTGGCAGACTGCTATTTTAGGCTGGAATACTGTTTTTTTTTCTAGGAAATAACAAACAGGTGAGTGGTATGATTGAATGTTGATAAGTGGGACCATGAAGCCATTATTGTTCAAGTTATGCTTATTTACTTGTTTTACTTCTGTGTGAGTGTGGACAACATGCTATCAACTACTACAATTGTTAATATAGACTTTCTCTTATCTCTGTTGTTCATTTAAACAGCCCATGTTTAAACTACTGCAGTACTGAGTGACATCATTGCTGTAAACTGATTATTTCTTTATGATTAATCAATAATCTCCTTCTGTGAAGTAAAAGCAGACAGTTTATATTTTTGTATGAACTGATGGAGTGAACACTTTAAATTTACATGAGTAATTTTGCACAAGCAGATATAACTACAGGATACCTGAATATTTTTTTATAATTCTTTTAAAGAACTAGTGGATATACTACACAGAATAGGCACATTTATCCTGAATTCAAAATCCCTCAGCAAGCTATAGTTTTGGAAATGAAACAATTCTATAATTTCACCAGACACTATTTACTAAGCATGCATTCCTAGCATTCTGATGAAAACCTGCATGTATCATGAATACAGATACATGTGCAACTTGTCATAAACTTGTATGACTTAAACAGCATTGTTCAAAATAAAGTAATATCCCCCTATCATGGACTGCTCTTACTTGGTAAGTATGGTCTTGAGGGCAATAACTGAATATGTGAATATGATTTTAGAAAAAAGGGAGCCTCATACCCTAGGGTCATAAAATATGGGGATGTTAAACTAAGATAACTGAAAGCATTATGAAACGGCATCAAAATCTGCTTCAGAAGCATAAAGGGATGTTACTTTCATGAAAGGGCAATCTAACTCAGTATGGAAAAGCTATTAATGCTCTTGTCAATATAAGCAGTTGTCGATCAAGTCTGCAAGCAAATTCAAAACAACTGACATACCATCAAAAAACAAAACAAACAAAAAAGAATAAATAACAATGAACCACACACAAAGCTCACAAAATTTAATTTATACCATACCAGAAAATTTAGTAAATTTAATATTAAGAAAT
This sequence comes from Protopterus annectens, assembly GCF_019279795.1. Taxonomy (NCBI): domain Eukaryota; kingdom Metazoa; phylum Chordata; order Ceratodontiformes; family Protopteridae; genus Protopterus; species Protopterus annectens. The sequence continues at coordinate 343,382,824 of NC_056739.1, forward strand.
CATCAAAAAAAGTTACTGGCTATGTAAATGTATCAAGCCTGGCTAACTTGAATGTGTAAAAATCTGTTAACCAGTTTACTGTGTAATTTAATTTAATCCTGACTTGTGCTCAGGACTAACTTTAACCTGTGGAACTTGTTTAACTTGCTTACTTATGTAATCTCTGTAAATAGTCTGTTTGTAATATGTATTGCTGGTATTATGTAATGCTGTATCTGCTTACCCTTGGAACTTTTCTCCCCGGGCCTCCGCTGAAAATGGACATGCATCCAGTCGGACTATCCCGGTCAACAAATGTAAAATAAAATAAATAAAATAAATACTGGCTTCTTAAAACACTCATACCTGACACAAAACAAAGAACCATTTACACATGTACTAAAACATATTAAGAAAATATTTTATGTGGTGGCCGTTGATATTCATATACTGTTGCCTAACCCCAAACATATATATAGCAACTCCTTGATCATATAACTCTGACTCAGTGAATATTGCAGTATGCTGTCGTAGTTGTTGTATAGGAGTAATCAACAAGCCCTGTATTCATTAAAAAGTAGCCATCTATCTATCTATACACACAGACATACATACACACACACAGATATGTTTATCTATATATCTATCTATATCTATCTATCTCTCTCTCTCTCTCTATATATATATATATATATATATATATATATATATATATACATAAGTAGTGAGTGTGGTGTCTTTATTATTATTAATGGCTTCTTATTTAATTGATTTATGTTACTTTAACTGAAATGTTGGAACGTCACTTTTCAAAACAACAATGCTCCCAAGTCTGTAAAACACACACACAAAAAAAACTCTTTTTGTAGGGAAGCCCCTTGCACCCATTGAGAAACTGATACCGATGCAAAACTCACCATGTCACACTTCCACAAATTTACCTGTGATGACAGGATGCTACCAATGTTCCAAGGCTGAGATTTTGACATTATGAGTATCGATCAACTGGTCAGTGGCAAACAGTTGTGCTTGTATTGGTGAGTGTGAGTTTGTGTGTGCACACGTGTGTGTGTGTGTGTGTGTGTAGATGTAGCTACAGACACAGATATAGATATAGATATAGATATATATATTTAGATATATGGATATATAGATATAGATATATGGGTGTGTATGTCTGCAGAGTAGAATATTAAACAATACTTGATCAATGCAAGACTAATCAGATATAGTTGGTTGAATCCCAATCATACTAAATACTCCAAGAAATCTATTAATCTCTGTAAAGTCTCAAGTTAAAGCCTATTTTGATGATTCAGTATTCTGTGATTTGCCAGAATGGGCTCAATATTTTGAGTTTGCACAATTCAGCATATCAAAATAAAATAATCTACATGTGGATATAGATGTATGTGATCTGTGCATGTACCTGCCTGTCTGTCTGCCTGTGTTTGTTTAAGACTTAACTGTGAAAAACAAGAGTTCATAGTATGGGTATGTTTTGGAGTCTGTGAATGCACAGACACATATTTGCAGACTCCCCTGCATTTTATCAGGTGCACATTTTGTTCTGTTGTTCATATTGTCAGATAGTAGAAATCGCAAAGGTATTTCCTGGTAAACAAATATCAATAAATAAATCAGTTTTGTTTTGTTGATAGAGGTAAGTGGGGCTCAGGAAGGGATGGAAGTGTCTTTGTGTGTGTTTGGGTGTTAGGGTAAGGGTTAGGTGAGGGAACAGCTTTATTTTGTGCTTGTATAAGTTTGTATGGTTTAGGGTTAGGTAAGGGTATAGCTTTAGAGTATGTGTGTGTGTGTGCATGGGTGTATGTGCACACGTGAGTGTGTGGTTTATGGCTAGGATAGGTGTTAGGAAAGTGGAAAGAAGCAATCTTGACAGTGAATGCTGGTGCATGTTTGTGTAAATGAGCTTTGCCTGTGTAGATGTACCCAAAAAAATAGCTTCCCCTAACACTCCCACTATTTGAAATATTCATAGGCTAGTTATATGGGGGAATGCAAAGATCGAGAAAGGAAATTGTTTATCTTTTTCTGCCTTTTTCAGTTTCAAAATTTTAGATTATCAATATTTTGCATATTCCACCTTATTTATGTTGCTGTTTTGTGTTCCACATTAAGAAAATTTGATCATAGTTTCATAGGTTCATAGCTGTATACATGGCTAACTACCACAAGGGCCTTTATAAGCCTAGCCATGCATCCCACATGTATCCTGCAAGTTGTTTGGACCTTAAAGGTTATTTTAAGAGAGATATATTTTTGTGTGCAATATATCAAAACCTACCATAACAATACCCAACCTCAACAATTAAATGAGCTGAAGATACAGAATATAGTAATCGTGTAATATCTTGTTCTTCACATCACCAGATAGGATAGTTACATTGGTCTTTATCACCCATCCTCTCTCTCAAGGGACTGTAGGTCTGAGTGCTTTGCAGAGTTTGAATTATGTATTCTTTACATTTCCAGAAAATCATTATTAACCTTTACTGGCAATGCCTGGAAGATAACATGGCCAGACTTACTGGGTTGCTCACCTAAAAATATAGACAGCATGTATCACATCCGTCCCTGTGGGAAACATACAAATCTGAAGCAAACAACTGCAAGGCTTTTAACTCCTCCAATAAACAATACTAGAATAGACACATAATGAATTGTGTGGCCTATTTCTCCTTACATTCTTAGATCACACTACATTGCATAACAATTACATTTCAGGTAGACAGTAGAAGACTTGTTTTTATTAAATTCAATGTACTTCTGCACTAACTCTGCATCACAAGAAATATTTATGGCAAAGCTAGTATCACATTTAGTATTCTTTCAAAAAATCACGACCTTGTCTTGCTTTCTCACTATACAGCAATTCTATCCAGTCTATGGTGACCTACTCCAGTCTCTTTCTCATCATTGTGCTACATCTGTGATGTAATCTTATGTGTGAAGTATACCGTATGAGATGTATTAATGCTTAGTTCAAGTTCTTTACCTTGAATGGCCATGGATACTTTTTTGTAAACTGGTTCACATTAAGATTGAAATAAGCAACATGTAACTCACTTGCTTTAGTATGTTTTCTATGTCCTGTTTTAAATACGTAAAGTGCTTATAAGCAAGAAATTTTTCATTATCACTGTGTTTATTCAATTTCTGATTATGCAGAGTATTTAAACAAGTCCACAGCAACTGTGATCTGTGAATATTTGACATACATTTCAACACAGGTTTTGCAATATAAGAGCAATACCAAAAATCAGGTTTGGGTTACCTACCCTTCCAACATAATACCACACTATGATTGACTGAAGTTAATGTAGTCGACACAAGATCAGGGCTTTGAAAAAATGCAATCAGTCCTTCATTTCATTCCTTCATTTTGTGAAAAAGTAAGAAAACTGACACGCTCCTTTACAAAATGCAGTTTCCTCTACATTCTTGAAATATGTCATGGGCTTATTTGCTGTTTCTCACTGCTGGGAAAGAAAAGGTGAAGGATTCTAATTTTAAAAAAAAGTCAACAATTCCTTTATAAGGGAGAGCCACCCACAGGCATTTTTCTTAATAGCAACCAAGCAGATGAACCGCAAGTACGGAAGGTGCAAGGACACAAAGACCGGAAAATTCAAAACACAAAACATCCAGCATCAAAAGGATGTTAATCATAAATTTATTGTGGCAGCTCCAGTAAATGGTGCATTAAAGTATCATGTAATACAAGCAAACCAGTTTCAGCAAAAATATGCCTTCCTCAGTGTAGTAACAAAAATCAAACCAACATGATGAGCTTAAATAGTCCAACAACCAAAAAACAAGTTTTATCATTGGATAATTAGACATGGTCATTTAGGCCAGCTTTGAACAAACCCCCCTACCTGATGATCCAGCTGGATTCTTTTTTATTTAAACTAGAATGCCAACCTGCCTTGGTCAATCTATTACCTATAACCAGATCGATTATAATAAATTTAAACTGAGCACTGGTATGAGTCTCAGTATGTTTATATAAAGAATTATACACTCTTTTATTCCTGATGTCACTAAGATGTTCAGATATCTGAATCCTAAGTGACTTAGAGGTCTGCCCCACATAAAAAGCAGAACAGGAGCAAGTGGCTAAATATATAACCAAATCGGTGCTACAGTTACCAAAACACTGAATGTCATACACCTTAGATGTATTTTTGCTGGTACATTGTTTGTTCTTCAGTACATGGCTACATGCAGAACAATGATCCCAGAATATGCACCCAACCAATTTTTCCCAAAACAATGAGACCTGATGTTCTTTTGATGCAATCCTGTATTTGTAATGATTAAAATAAGTGCCCAAAGTAGGACTGCATCAGTAATAATATAAGCATTTGGTAGATAAAACTCCGATAATTTGTGATCTGATAAAAGTAGATCTAGGTTGTTGAGATGCAAATTGACTAGCCATGCTGATGTTATTAATATCATATCCCCTGTTAAGAGACCTTTCAATCAAGTCTTGTTGGTATTGAACATATAAGTTGTCAGAAGAACAGATGCATCTAATCCTGAGAAATTGGGACTTGGGGATATTGCGGATGATGTGTCGTGGGTGATGGCTAGTGGCATGAAGTAGTGTATTATATTGTTTCCAGAAGACCTCAGTCCTCAAAGTATGATCAACTTCCCTGGTAATAGCTACAGCCAAAACTGTAATTTGATCAACATGAAAATTCAACATGAACTGGTTCCCCCACTTATTCTCATTGAGGTACTGTGCAAATTCATGTACGTAAACATCATCACCCCCATACACCATCCAGCAATCATCCAAATAATGCCTCCCAATATCAATTTCATCAAGGTACAAATTGTGACTAACATCATATATAAGATGTTCCTCAATAAAACCCATGAAGAGGTCAGCATAAATCAGAGCAAAGGAAGCTCCCATGGCAGTCCCCTTCACCTGCCAATAACATTTTCCATGGAAATAAAACATGTTTTTGGTCAAAACATGTTTGGTTAAGCAAACAAGTAATGTGTTAAATCCTAGTGAATAGAAATTTGCCTTATCTAACCAGTATTGAATCGCCTCTAACCCAGCCCAATGGGGAACATTAGTGTAAAGGGCTGTCACATCAAATGTGCACATTAGCCAATTTGGATCCAACTGCATATCCATAATAATCTGTAAAAACTGGGTTGTATCTTGAATTCTGGCCCTGACAAACTGTAATAATGGTTGAAGATATTTAGTGAGAAAGGCAGCTAATGGTCCTTTCAGTGACTCACTACCCAACACAATAGGTCTACATGGTGGTTTAGTTAAATTCTTATGAATTTTGGGCAATAAATATAAATATTGTGACTGGAGATCAGAAACAGTCAAATGATGTAGCACCTTGTTGTTAATAATACCTTCCTCAAGGGCCAAACTCAAGAATTCATCAATTTTTTGTTTGAATTTTAATGTTAGATCAATCGGCATGTATATATTGAATTGGCCAGCAGACAACTGTATTTTGGCCTCGGCCAAATACATTGGCAATCTATGACCACGACCGCCCCACCCTTATCTGCAGTCAGGATGACCAAGTCATGGTTATTCTTAAGCTTAGTTATCACCTGTTGTTCCTCATAAGTAAGATCATGCCGAAAGTACAAAAGGCAAATTTATTAAATTGTAAATCCTTAAGCACACATTCCTGAAAGATGGCTAATCCATGGGTGGCATGAAGGAAGATTTACTAAAATGAAAATCAGTAGATCTTTGAGTCCGGGCATCCTGATCAAAAAATTATTTTTAAATTAAACAACTGACAAAATGTTAGAACATCATTAACAAATGTATCGTCATTTACAAAAAATAACAGGGACAAAATTGAGACCCTTATTAAGTACCTTTATTTCAGTTTCAGAGACTGGACAAGAAGAAATGCTGTGCACGTTTTTCATATCCACTGATGTGGTATTAATAAATCCAAAAGATACTGAATGTTGTTTACATGATCAATGTTTCCTGCCCCCTCTGTGCCATCTCCTCCTAAAGGGTCAATAGTAGGGCGATTGTTAGCTATGGGTGAGTCTGAGGTGGGAGTGATTTCAATGTCAGTAGCGGATGATGAATCACCCCTGAAGTATCACTGTGGCCACTAGAACCTTTTTTGAGTATCGATCAAGGTTTTTTTCCTTTTAAAATTGGGTTTGGTAATATCATGCTGGGCAAATTTGAGATTTTTTGTAATCCAAAGGGTTTACCCCCTCCTAATCAGTAAAATCCCTATTAAACTTGTGATTTTTAAAATTTTTTTAACTGTTTCTCTAAAGTAAATAAATCCTTCACCAGTTGGTTGAGACACTTATCAAAAAATGGTTCCCCTTCAAATTTTTTAACTTCTTCACATATGGCTTTGACCTCTAGGATATATTTATTAATGGTACGCTCATAGTATGGAATTAAAATTTCCACAAAGATCATGGAGGCCTTGTGTTGTGCCTGAGGCCATTCCTCCAGTAACAGATCATCAGCCAAACTGACCAGGGGCTGAAGGCGTACTCTAAGGCCTCAGGGAGTAATCCCTTGTGCCCTATAAGCCTTAAAAAGTTTGAGATGCCAAATATTAGTTCTGAGAGACTTCATGCTCTTGGTTAATTTATTAAATGACGAAATACATATACTCTTAGGATCATTTTGACCCACATGATGGCTATCCCAAGTAGTAGGCCCCAATCCAAATGCATCTAGGTCATTCTTGCAAAAGAGTAATCAAATCCATAATGTATAACAAAAAAACAGTATTACTAGTATTGACAATGTATCCTCAATATTAAGTCAAAGACTCAGATGACCATCAGACAAAAGCTGCTTATACCTGGGTTCATGAATACTAAAATAACCCTGATAAGTCTGCCTAGTACAAATCAATAGTAATACAAAGGAATATGCAATATATATATATATATATATATATATATATATATATATATATATATATATATGATGCTTGTAATATAAATGTGACCCCAAATAGTGGCCCGATAAGAACATAAATCTGTAGAAAAAATGCTGTTCAAATATGTGGGTGTAACTAGCTGCTGATAAGCAACTAAAGTCCTAGACACACATACACATGGTAGACCAAAAATTTAGCCCTGATGAACGACAACCATGGAAGGCTACCAGACCCAAAACATAGATGGTATAGATAAGCGACTGTGTAACCTTTACTAATACATTGGTGTTAAATCAAAAACAGAATCCATTGTTCCAAAAACTGGTACTAAAGTACTAAATAATATGAATAAATGACACACTTGTAAATGTAGACACCTGTTGTTAATAGAACCTTAAACAGGTCCCGAGCCGTGAATACACAGTCACAAACCCCACATATTCAAAGTAGAAACATGCATAACTATTATTTCCTCAACGTTGTCACATAAAATTATGGACAATAAAAAATAGTCTGAACATGTCCATCCATGTAACACAAAAGTTTTGAAAATCCAATATTAAAAAATTAGACAAATGTCTGGTAAAGCCCCTCAATGTATGATGTGAGGGCGGAGTCCACCAATAATTTGACAAACCACATTAGTCCCTCTGAAACCCTGAGGCTTGTACAAATGATCTTGTATAAACAAATAGTTGAGACCTAACCCATAAAATAAATATCCTCAATGTGTAGTGTGAGGGCAAAGTCCACCAACAATCTGATGAACCACAACTGGTCACTTTGAACCCTTAGGCTTATACAAACAACCTTATACAAACAAATGCTTGAGGCCGAAAACATAAGATGTGTGTATATGCATACACCCTAAGGGGCCTGAGCTGTAGAACGTCAAACGTAGACCAAAAACACTGAAAATAAGCTAATGGTTGCCAAGCCCATAAGTTAATTAAAAGATTATTCGACTGCGGATAGCAGTAGAAGGCCCAAAATCATGTGGCAGTCCTGAAGATGAAAACAGATACACAGTACCTGATTAAACTGCTTAATCATAATCCAAAAAATTCAGGCAGAAAATCCAAGGCAATAATCACACTGAATAAACAGTGATATATAAATAAACTATGATTATGCAAAGGATGTGGCCAGAAATAATCCACTAGAATGCTCAAACGATCCCAAAACCAAAATGGTGAAACTCCAGAAAAGGCCGACATCCATCGCTGCCATTATCCACTCCCACAGAATGAAAAGATGCATTTGGAGCCCATCCTGAAATCAGCCTAATGACAAAATAAATCTCCAGCAAGGCAGATGTTCATCGCTGACATTATCTACTCATTTATAAAGTGAAAAAAAACAATAAGCATGGAGCCCTTCTCAAAGCAAACCTGATAATAAGATAACTCACTCCACTGTTGGTCGACCTTCGTCGCTACCTGGTATTTCACAGCATGTATTCCAAAGCACAAGAAGAAAGACAGGAATAAAATTAATACCCTTAGAAGGATTATTGGCCAACATTGGGGCATACTTTTGTCATATCACAAATTATCAGAGTTTTTATCTCCCATATGCTTATGTTCTTACGGACGGGGTCCTACTTTGGGCACTTATTTTAATCATTACAAACACAGGATTGCATCCAATACACATCAAGGGTCATTGTTTTGGGGAAAAATTGGTCGGGTGCATACCCTGTGGTCATTATTCTGCATGTAGCCATGTACTGAAGAACAAACAATTTACCAGCAAAGATACATCTAAGGTGTATGATATTCGGTGTTTTGGTAACTGCAGCACTGAATGGGTCATATATTTAGCCACTTGCTCCTGTTCCACTTTTTATGTGGGGCAGACCTCTAGGTCACATAGGATTCGGATATCTGAACATCTTAGTGACATCAGGAATAAAAGAGTGTCTAATTCTTTGTAGAAACATACTGTGACTCATACCACTGCTCAGTTTGAATTTATTATAATCGATCAGGTTATAGGTAATAGATTAAACAAGACAGCTTGGCATTCTATTTTAAATAAAATTGAATCCAGCTGGATCATCAGGTTGGGGGGGGGGTGTTCAAACCTGGCCTAAATGAACATTTCTAATTATCCAGTGACAAAGCTTGTTTTTTGATTATTGGACTATTAAGGCTCATCATGTTGGTTTGGTTTTTGTTACTTCACTGAGAAAGGTATATTTTTGTCGAAACCAGTTTGCATATATTACATGATGCTTTAATGCACCGTTTGCTGGAGCTGCCACAATAAATTTATGATTAACATTCTGTTGGTGCTGGACATTTTTTGTTTTAAATTTCCTGGTCTTTGTGTCCATGCACCTGCTGTACTTGTGGTTCATCTGCTTGATTGGTTTTACGTCTGTTCCGCTGTTGGTCTGAGGGGGTGATCAGCTAATGTCATTGGTGGAGGCTCCTGCTATGTTATTTTTTGTTTTTTCTGCATTTTACATGCTTTGTCAAGGATTACCAGCCTGTCTTTCTTCTTGTGCTTTGGACTACATGCTGTTAAACACCATGTAGCAACGAAGGTCATCCTTGGACAGTGGACTGAGTTATATTGTTATCAGGTTTGCTTCAAGAAGGGCTCCATGTTTATTGTTTTTTCACTTTATGAGTGAGTGGATAAAGGCAGCGCTGAACGTCGGCCTTGCCGGAACATTATTTTGTCATTAAGCTGATTTCAGGATGGGCTCCGTATTCATCTTTTCGTTCTGTGGGAGTGCATAATGGCAGCGATGAATGTTGGCCTTTTCTGGAGCTTCAGCATTTTGGTTTTGGGATCGTTTGGGCATCCTAGTCGGTTATTTCTGGCCACATCCTTTGCATAATCATAGTTTATTTATATATCACTGTTTATTCACTATTATTATTGTCTTGGTTTTTCGGCCTGAATTTTTTGGATTATAATTTAGGAGTTTAATCGGGTACTGTGTGTCTTTTGTCATCTTGGGGGATGCCACATGATTTTGGGCCTTTCTACTGCTATTGGCAGTTGAATAAGCTTTTAATTGACTTATGGGCTAGGTGACCATTAGTTTATTTGCAGTGGTATTGGTCTGCATTTGACATTCTGCAGATCACGTCCTTTGGGGTTTATGCATATACATTCATCTTATCTTTAGGGACTCAAGCATTTGTTTGTATAAGGTCATTTGTATAAGCCTAAGGGTTTCAAAGGGACCAACTGTGGTTCATCAGACTGTTGGTGGACTTTGCCCTCACACTACATATTGAGGAAATTTATTTTATGCTTTGGGTCTCAACTATTTGTTTGTACGGTTTACTATTCTAATTTTGAAACAAACTCCGTCAACTGTACTACTGTCGAACACGGAAGTTTGAAAACAGTAATATCGATGACAAAAAAACAACTTAGGAACGGGTTTTAACATGGGTCGAGATAGGGGAGATGTTTGTAATTCGGAATAACACTAAACATCTATCGCGACCCATGTTAAAACCCGTTCCTAGGTTGGTTTTTTGTCATCGATATTACCGTTTTCGAACTTCCGTGTTTGAAAATAGTACAGTCGACGTAGATCGTTTCGAAATTATAATAGTAAACCGTTTATACAAGATCATTTGTACAAGCCTTGTGGTTTCAAAGGGACTAACTGTGGTTCGTCAAATTATTGGCAGACTCCACCCTCACATCATACATTGAGGAGCTTTACCAGACATTTGTCTAATTTTCTAATAATGGATTTTCAAAACTTTTGTTTTACACAGATGGACATATTCAGACTATTTTTTATTGTCCTGAATTTTATGTGACAATGTAAAGGAAATAATAGTTATGCATGTTTCTACTTTAAATATGTGGGGTTTGAGACTGTGTATTCACAGTTCGGGACCTGTTTAAGGTTCTATTAACAACAGGTATCTATATTTACAAGTGTGTCATTTATTCATATTATTTAGTACTTATTGTCTGTTTAGACAATTTTTGGAATAACGGTCTCTGTTTTGATTTAACATTAATGTATTATTGAAGGTTACACAGTCGCTTATCTATACCATCTATGTTTTGGGTCTGGCAGCCTTTCATAGCTGTCTTTCATCAGGGTTAATTTTTGGTCTGCCATGTGTATGTGGGTCTAGGACATTAGTTGGTAATCAGCAGCTAGTTGCACCCACATATTTGAACTGCATTTTTTCTACAGAGTTATGTTCTTATTGGGCCACTAGTTGGGGTCACATTTATATTACAGGCATTATATACATATATATATATATATATATATATATATATATATATATATATGTGTGTATATATATATATATATATTTGTTTTTTTTTTTTTGCATATTCCTTTGTATTGCTATTGATTTGTACTAGGCAGAGTTATCAGGGTTATTTTAATATTCATGAACCCAGGTATAAGCAGCTGTTGTCTGATGGTCATCTGAGTCTTGACCTAATATTGGGGATACATTCTCAATACTAGTAATACTGATTTTTGTTAAACATTACGGATTTAATTACTCTTTTGCAAGGTTTGTCGGCAGACAGGAATGACCTAAATGCATTTGGATTGGGGCCTACTACTTGGGATAGCCATCAGATGGGTCAAAATGATCCTGAGGGTGTATGTATTTCTTCGTTTAATAAATTAACCAAGAGCATGATGTCTCTCAGAACTAAAGTTTGACATCTCAAACATTTTAAGGCTTATAGGGCATGAGGGATTACTCCCCGAGGCCTTAGAGTACACCTTCAGCCCCTGGTCAGTTTAGCTGATAATCTGTTACTGGAAGAATGGGCTCAGGCACAACACAAGGCCTCCATGGCCTTTGTGAAAGTTTTAATTCCATTCTGTGAGCATACCATTGATAAATGTATCCTGGAGGTCTAAGCCATATGTGAAGAAGTTAGAAATTTTGAAGGAGAACCATTTCTGATAACCTTCTCAACCAACTGGTGAAGGATTTATTAACTTTAGATAAATAGTTAAAAGATTAAAAAAATCATAAGTTTAATAGGGATTTGACTGATTATGAGAGGGGTAAACCCTTTGGATTACAAAAAAATGTCAAATTTGCCCAGCATGATATTATCAAACCTAATTTTAAAATGAAAAGACATATTGATCTATACTCAGAAAATGTTCTAGTGGTCGCAGTGGTAATTTTGGGGATGATTCATCCTCCGCTACTAACATTGAAATCACTCCCTCAGACTCACCCATACCTAAGAAATGCCCTACTATTGACCCTTTAGGAGGAGAATGCACAGAGGGGGCAGGAAACATTGATAATATCTGGCTTTACCAGAAAGGCTCATCCAGACTCTGCTACACTTTGCTGTGAAGGAAAGGTTAGTTTGCTGTTATTTTTTGTATTTCTGTATTGCCTTTCTATATTTTGAATACTGTAGTTTGTTTACTTTACCTTGTGTTTTGCTTGCATTCTGTTTAACAGCATATTAAAACTTCAAAAGAGACCACAGCTCTCTCTGTTCTGAGTCAGGCAGAATTTTTCCCCTCCCTCCCACCCATTTAAGTTGTCTTGTTAAATACCACTGTCTTTCTAGTTGCCCGCCTCTTATGTTAATCTGACCATATATCTAATTTCTCTCTACTTTCACTGGCTTATGTGAGTAATCACAAAACCATCACTTTTGAAATCCCACCCCTTCAATTATTTAAATTTATTGGCCATCCTACAGTATTTCATAGTACCAAAATATAAAAGTGACCACCCCTTTCAGTCCATCTTGCTGTTTTAAAAATAGTAACTCTCCACTAAACCTTAACTTTTTAAACAGGTAAAACTCAAGTTACCTACTTTCATATCTAACTTCTCTAGTGCACACTGCAGAGTGCATTCTTTTCAATCTTACCTTTAAGCATCCCTGTTACTAGCACTTTCTCTAATACCTAAAAAGATCATCTCTACTTGACTCCAAGTAGACTTTTCTCTATCTGTTAAACCTAGCACTTGCTCCTACAGTACTTATTACCTTGATACGGCACTCTTATAGATAGCACCCCAAAAAGGCAAACCCCCATTTCTCCCGGAATCTCTTTTAAAGTTTTTTTGTCTAGTCCTTCTAGCATGTCGAGGGATCAGTTGCTAGTGTCCTCTCCTGCTCAGCTGGTGAACCTGGGAATATTGAGGCAATGTTACAATTGCCTCATGTAACAACCCTCTCCTCCTCCCACAAAACACAAATACATGAGATGCAACTATGGCCAAACTGGAGGCTGAGCTCTCACAACATAGGACTGGCAAGACCAGTCAGGAGGAGAAGGTTACCACACACACTATAGACCCAGTCTCACATAGTACCATCACAACCTCAAATCATACACATAAACACACCCAAACAACCACCACCTCAGAACACAACACCTGCAACACATAGACCTCACAGTCAGAGTGTCAAACAGTCACAGCCCACACTAGTCATTGGTGACTGACTACATGAAAAGAGACATTGAGGAGCTCTCTGATTATGTAGCCCAGGCAGGTATGACCCTGACCTTGAGCAGTATCCTACCTTCACCAAGAATGATGCCACAATACAGAGATAAGATGATCAGCTTTAACAATTGGCTTAAACTCTGGTGTCATTCGATGACATGCTGGACAAGCCATGCTGCTTCGCAAGGGGGCTTGCACCTGTCAGATATTGGCAAAGGCTCTTGCCACCCCCATAGTGCCTTTTTAGGCAAGGCTCAAATTCTAAACCTACCACCCTAGAACACAAAAACTAAGGGTAATGCTGCTCAATGCCAGAAGTCTAAATCTCAAAATGCACTCGAGGCCCTTCTCAGTATGGAGAACATCGATGTCTGTGCAGTGACAGAAACCTGGTTCAAGGCTCCTGAGAGCACCCCAGCACTATCAGGTTTTACCTCTTATCATGCGGACAATACCAAGAAAGGAGGGGGGGGTATCCATATTCATCAAAGACACCCACACCTCAAGACTGGTGGCAATGCACGATGCATCGGAGACCATCCAGGTGCAATTAACCATAGGCAAGACTGCTCTGCAAATTGTAGCATGTTACAGGCCACCCTCACAAACTCAGGAACCTCACATGGTCTTCCTGAAAACACTAGAGGGATAAATGTATCACCAAACACCATCATACTAGGTGACTTCAATTACCCTAATATAGACTGGGAACACTACTCAAGCCCAAACACCCTAGCCCAAAAGTTCCTGGAATTCATAAACTCAAATGCCATGGAACAACTAGTCACCATCCCCACAAGAGGAGAAAACATACTTGATCTCATCATCACGAACATGGGAGCACAATGTTCAACATATAAACCTCACTGGTGAGATCAGATCACATCTCGCTGGAGGTCCTCATCCCACCCCCACCTGAAATAAAAAGACCACAGTAAAGAACTTCTCGAAGCCACTTCACACTTCTAAAGACTAGTGTGGTCTCGAAAACAGTACTCAAGCCGCTGAATCACTTACAAATGTCTTCTACCAGCACCTGCAGGACTGCATGGATAAGGCAATCCCAAGCAAAACAAAGACTCAACAAACTCTACAACAAAAGGAGGAAGCTACTACAAGATAGAGCAAAATCCTTAAAAGGTAAGACACCCTTGATCACTATAAGTAAAAACTAAGAGCTCTCATAAAATCATCCAAAGCAAATTTTGAGAGAAAAATAGCTAAAGACTCAAAAGACAATCATAAGGCCTTCTTTAGCTATGTTAGAAACCTAAACTCCCAGATATGCTCAGAACTAGTTCAAAATGATGTGAAGATTACTGATCCTACAGACATTGCCAACATACTGGCTGACAGGTTCAGTGCAAACTTCTGAGATATCTATACCAAGCGATTGCAGCCCCCAAACATCTAGAACTGCTCTCTCCAAAGCAAAAACACAGCATCCATGGGACCTGATGGTGTAATTAAACCCACAGCTAGGACAGCTGTTTAATCATAGTCTTACCTCTGGATACGTACCCAGGGGAGTGGCACTGCAACTGTGGTCCCACTTCGAAATTAGCCCATTAGCTTGACAAGCCTTATCTGCAAAGCCATGGAGAGGATCATAATGGACCTCATAAATAAAGACATAGGAATTTGCAGACTTTGGATCCATCCCAGTTTGGCTTTGTCAAAGGCAGATCATGCCTTCTAAACTTGGTTGACTTTTTGAAACAGTCACCAAAGCCATTGATGAGGAAAGGCAGTCCATACAGCCTACCTCGAGCCTTTGATACAATAGGTATCATTGAAAAACTCATCAGCTTAAATGTTAACCCATACATCACAAGATGGGTTGCAAACTGGCTGAGTGACAGAACCCACAGGGTCAGAGTTGCTGGCGCCATGTCAGACTCAAAGCCTGTCACAAGTGGTGTACCACAGGGCTCAGTCCTGGGCCCACTCTTGTTTGGCATCTACTTTTCCAGTACAAGCAAACACAGGAGGGTTATGGCTGACAAAGTTTGCAGATGACTGCAAACTCACATCTGACACAGATATCCTTCAGAGGGTTCTCACAGAAACGGATAATTGGTGCCAGGGCCATGGCCTAAAGTAAAAGGCCAAAAAATGCATAGTCATAAAACAAGGTTACCCCTAGCTACCAAATAGGTGGCAATCCACTGAGTACAGAAGAAGTTATCAGGGACCTGGGGACCCAGGTTGATAGTAGTCTGTCATTCGACACCCATGTAGCTAAAGTAGTTAGGAAGACCTTCTACATTGCCCACCTTATCATGAAGGGATTCTCATCTAGATCAAGGGAGGTCATAGTCTCCCTATACTCATCACTCATCAGACCAATGATTGAGTACAATGCCCCATTCGAATGTATCTGACCCGACACTTGCAGCAGCTGGAGAGGCCACAAAGTTCCTCACCAAAAGGATAAAGGGTCTCAAACATCTGTCCTATGCTGCCCGACTGAAAGAACTCCAGCTCTATTCAGTCGCTACCGCTTGCTCAGAGGTGACCTTTGCCTAACATACAAGGCCATGTCAAACCCAGATTTGATGAATATGCTTCACCTCAAAAATCTAGATCCGTCAGAGCCACAAGGCGGGAGACTTAAACGGATAGATTCATCACCCAAAGACTCCCTATGCTGTGGAATAAAATCCCGGTATATGTGAGGCAGAGCACCTCGCTGGCCTTGTTCAAGAGAAATCTTGACCAATGGATGGGAGATCACAGATATACCCCAGGGATTACCTCAGTGTCACTGCTCAACAGAGGCACAGCAAAATAATGGGTATAGTTCCCCATACTAAAAACTATGGGCTAGGCTTGTAAATGCCCTCGGGCAGATAGCCTAGTATGAACCTATGAACCTATGAACCTATAAATAACATTCAGCAACTTTTGTATTTGTTAATACCACATCAGGGGATATAAACAATGTGCACAACATTTCTTCTTGTCCACTGTCTGAAACTGAAATAAAGGTACTTAATAATGGTCTTAATTTTGTCCCTGTTTTTTTTTTTTTTTTGTAAATCAGGATACATTTGTTAATGATGTTCTAACATTTAGTCAGTAGTTGAATTTAAAATTATTTTTTGATCAGGATGCCCTGACTCAAAGATCTACTGATTTCCATTTTCATAAATCTTCCTTCATGTCACCCATGGATAAACATGTAGCCATCTTTCAGGAATGTGTGCTTAAGGATTTACATTTTAATAAATTTGCCTTATGTAACTTTCGGCATAGTCTTACTTATGAGGAACAACAGGTGATAACTAAGCTTAAGAATAACCATGACTTGGTCATCCTGCCTGCAGACAAGGGTGGGGTCATCGTGGTCATGGATTGGCCAATATATTTTGCCTTGGCCAAAACACAATTGCCTGATGGCCATTTCTATATATAGATGCCGACTGATTTAACATTAAAACTCAAACAAGAAATTGATGAATTCTTGAGGCCAGCCCTTGAGGAAGGTATTAACAACAAGGTGCTACATCATTTGACTGTTCCTGATCCCCGGTCACAATATTTATATTTAAATTCATAAGAATTTAACTAAATCACCAGGTAGACCTATTGTTTCAGGCAGGGGGGGGACTTACAATATCATTAGCTGCCTCTCTCACTAAATATCTTCAGCCATTATTACAGTTTGTCAGGGACAGAAGTCTAGATAAAACCCAGTTTCTACACATTATTATGGATATGCAGTTGGATCCGAACTGACTAAAGTGCACATTGGATGTGACGGCCCTTTACACTAAAATTCCCCATTGGGCTGGCTTAGAGGTGATTCAATACTGGTTAGATAAGGCAAAGTTTTATCCACCTGGATTTAACACATTACTTGTTTGCTTGACCGAACACATTTTAACCAAAAACGTGTTTTATTTCCATGGAAAATGCTATTGGCAGGTGAAAGGGACTGCCATGTGAGCTTCTTTTGCACCGATTCATGCTGACCTCTTCATGGGTTTTGTTGAAGAACATCTTATATATGATGTTAGTCACAATTTGTACCTTGATGAAAATTATATTTGGAGGCATTATTTGGATGATTGCTGGATGGTATGGGGGGGTGATGATGTTTACGTACATGAATTTGTACAGTACCTCAATGAAAACAAGTGGAGGATCCAGTTCACGTTGAATTTTCATGTTGATCAAATGACGTTTTTTGACATGACTATTTCCAGGGAAGTTGATCTTACTTTGAAGACTGAAGTCTTCTGGAAACATCCCCAGTATAATACACTACTTCATGCCACCAGCCATCACCCACGACACATCATCTGCAGTATCCCCAAGTCCCAATTTCTCAGGATTAGCTGTATCTGTTCTTCAGACAACTTATATGTTCAATACCAACAAAACTTGACTGAGAGGTTTCTTAACAGGTGATATGATATTAATAACATTAGCATGGCTAGTCAGTTTGCATCTCGACAACCTAGATTTATTTTGTTAAAATATCAACATCAACAATCAAATGATCCTCAGGGGTCTCTATGTCTGGTAGCCACGTATGGGTATAACATTAATACCCTTAGAAGAATTATTGACCAACATTGGAACATACTTTTGTCACATCACAAATTATTGGAGTTTTTATCTTGCAAATGCTTATATTCCTACCGACAGGGTCCTACTTTGGGCACTTATTTTAATCATTATCAACACAGGATTGCATCCAATACGCATCAAGCCTCATTGTTTGAGGAAAAATTGGTTGGGTGCATGCCCTGTGGTCATTGTTCTGCATGTAGCCATGTATTGAAGAACAAGCAATTTACCAGCAAAAATACATCTAAGGTGTATGACATTCGGTGTTTTGGTAACTTTAGCACCGATTGGGTCATATATTTAGCCACTTGCTCCTGTTCTGCTTTTTATGTGGGGCAGACTTCAAGGTCACTTAGGATTCAGATATCTGAACATCTTAGTGACATCAGGAATAAAAGAGTGTCTAATTCGTTATATCAACATACTGTGACTCACACCATTGCTCAGTTTAAATTTATTATAATCTCTCGGGTTATAGGTAATAGATTGAACAAGACAGGTTGGCATTCTATTTTAAATAAAAAAGAATCCAGCTGGATCATCAGGTTGAGGGGATTTGTTCAAACCTGGCCTAAATGAACATTTCTAATTATCCAATAAAAAAGCTTGTTTTTTTGATTGTTGGAAAATTTAAGCTCATCATGTCGGTTTGATTTTTGTTACTGCACTGAGGAAGGAATATTTTTGCTGAAACTGGTTTGCTTGTATTACATGATGCATTAACGCACCATTTGCTGGAGCTGCCACAATAAATTTATGATTAACATCCCTTGGGTGCTGGACGTTTTGTGTTTTGAAATTTTCTTATTAGACCAGTACAAAGATGTCATATGTAAAAAAACAAGTCTCACTTTGCCACAATGTATGACAAAGGCAAAAGCATTCCTATATAATCAGCTTAAAAAGTTTTTGATGGAGGATTAAGCAAAGAGAGCTGGTGAGTGGTATATAAAGCATAAGGTAAAGAATTTCAGCTTGTTAATATTACATTGAGAGCAGTATATGTAAGATTTATTTATATAGCTCTTTCTCTCTTCCATATGTACATGCATGAGTGCCAGCATGTGTGTGTATATGTGTGTGTGTGTGTTTGTGTGTATGTGTGTGTGTGTGTGTATGTTTATATACATAGATATATTATATATATATATATATATATATATATATATATATATATATATATATATATAGGTTTACTATCATTATGTCGGACCTGATGCGGTCGAACGCTGCTTACATCGACCCACATCCGTGAAAGTTGACATTGCCGAATCCCAACATTGCTGAATTACGTCTCGAATGTGACCATGGAATGAGCTTTAACATGGGTTGAGATAAGGGTGAGATTTTGTACTTCTGCAATGTTGGGTTCGACATTGTCACCATTCGACCCCCGGCCTTTCATTGAAGTGGATTCTTTTGAATCCACTTCAACATAATGTTAGTAAACTATATATATATATATATATATATATATATATATATATATATGTGTGTGTGTGTGTGTGTGTGTGTGTGTGTATGTGTATATATATATATATATATATATATATATATACACACACACACACACACACACACACACACACACACACACACACACCTAAAGAGAGAAAGAGATCGATAAAACAGCTCACTATGTAGGTATTTGTATGCGTTTATCTGTCTGGAATTTGAGAGTGACTAGTGCAGATAGATTTTCTGATAAACAGGACCAAAGATCTGTGGCAACACATAAAAGATGTTTTAAAATACTATGCTTGTACATCCATACATATCTAATAAATGAACAATGAGCATACATTTCTAGTAATAGAATATATAATTACTGCTCTGTCTCATGGGAACTATCTGGAGAAAGTGTGAGTTATAGTAATACTGTACATAAACTGAGACAGCAAACATTATACTGAAAGCAAACTTTCAGTGCCATCCCTTTTGATGGAACAAAATGAAATCCAAAACCTTATTTTTTTTTTTGAAAACCCTTCATGTCAACATACATTCCTACATTTTTATTTTCCTTTTCAGAAAACATTTTAGAGTCTCTATATAATAGACTGATGGAACACACAGTACATTCTGTCTTTTAATTCATATATCATCCTTCTTTCCTTTACAGTAATAATGTGAGGCAAAACGCCTTTAATGTCATACTTCCCATCATACAGAACATATGGGGTCCGAGTGGAGAGATGAAAAGTCAGGAAGCAAGGGAGAGCAGTAGTGGTGAAATTAAATTCATCCTTAAGTCTTGGTGAGTACCTTCACTTTTACGAAATCTCACTAAGGTGACACTGATATATAGACGGTATTTATATAGTGTATATCATGGACAGAACTAGGTTTAAAATTAAAACAGATAGCTGGGTACACAAGATCCAAGATGAAAAAGTGCCCAATCCTGGTAGGCACATTGGTTATAGGACTGGAAAAGATCTCAGCATAGAATCCTCAGAATATGGAACCATTCCTACAATGGGGCCAGGCCATGCTCCGTGGGTAGATGCCCCCCCCCCATTGTAGAAGGAAATAGTAGTCCACAAAAATCACAAAAACTGATAGGCCAAGAAGAGCAATAAAGACGTTAAAGTGGATAAGAAAGACATTTTGTATTGTTACTATTATGCAAAAAGACCAGAATTTCCAGACATAAGTTATACAAAATGATTAAGAGAGAAATTAGAATAAAGATAAAAACTTCCACAAGAAAACTGTCAGAAGTGTCAAATAAAAAATTGTATTCATTAATACAACACATTTGTAAAAAACAGTATATAGATCAAGAAACACTGATCTGTTTGGCAAAAGAAGCATTTAAGGAAAGGCAATAATATAAACAACAAAACCTAGAGAATTTTGAAAGGTATAAAAAAGAAATATGGACATGGGAATGAATGAAAGATTTTCATGTGATGCAATATGTATGCAAAGGAGAAAGCCAAATGAATCAATATAAAGAAAGCAGCCCCAAAGATATTTGAAGAGAAACACAGGCAACGACATCCAGATATGGACATTTTCACAATAAAGAAAATAATATCACAAAGACAGAATTTAGAAAAAATGATTAGTAAAGTAGAAGTTAAGAAAATAGAAGGTGAAGTTATGGAGTGCCTGTGAAGTGAAGGATTTGGTGTAGAAGGTCTAACACAGGTTACATCACAGCAAGATAGACTGAATCCACAAAGTAAGGAGAAGCAGGAAGATCAGGAGACATCTGAAGAAGAAATATGGACATGGGAAAGGAAAAGAGATTTAATATGGTGTAATACTTATGCAAAGGAAAAAGCAAAACTAACTAATACAAAAAGAGCAGCACCAAAGATATTTGAAGAGAAATACAGGCAAAGGAATCCAGATATAGAAAACTTTACAATACAAAAAATAAGAAGACAAAGAGGAAAAGAGATTAGTAATGAAGAAATAGAAACTGAGGTTATGGAGTACCTGTGAAGTGAAGGAGTAGAGCATCGAACCAGTGGAAAGACTGGGCTTTGCAACGCTCAGGAGCATTTGACTTTCTGACCAAAGTGGTCAATTTGGTTGGTACTGAGTGAGTAGGGAAGAAAGGGCAAAGCAGTTGGATGGATGGAATATGACTTTATGTACAGTGGTTAGTTGTAGATATGTAAGTTAGTGCGAGAGCTCTAGCCAGTTTAGTAGGAGTAGTGAGGTACAATGGTGCGATGAAAACTTTGCATTGGTCATGAATTTTGCAATTTTATTATAACAAGAGTCAAGTTTTGATTTAGGGGAAGACTGGATTTTGGTGAAGAGAGGAGCACCATATGGTAGAGATGGCAGCAAAAAGGAAGCAGCCAGGGCTAGTTTAGATGGGAGGCTGAGGAACTATTTGTGCCTGTAGAGCATGTCATATTTTTGGTGAGTTTTTTTGGCTGTTACTGTGAATATGGTGGTCAAAGGTTAGGCTTTCATCTATGTATGATGACTCATACTAGTTTTGTGTTTGGGACTTCAATGATAGTTTTACTCTGGGAGAAGATACAGAATGAGTCCTTGTTCAGTGGTGTGTTTTTTTAGGGGTGAATATCATGAACTTAGTTTTTTGGGGAGTTTAGGGCTAGGTGGTTTTTGGTCATCCAATTTTTAGTGGTGATGACAGCAGATTGAGTGAGTTGTTGCAGTTGTGAAGCAGAGTTGGTGGTCTAGATGATAGTTGAGTCGTCAGCATATTGGATGACTGAACCTTGATTGAGAGTAGAGTGAAAGTTGTTGATGAAGATAGTGAACAATATGGGCCCTAGTATAGATCCTTGAGGCACACCAGTGGTTGTATAGAGGAATGGGGAGAAAGACTGCTGCCATTTAAATGATTGCTGCTGATTTGTAAGATAGCTAGAGAACCGTTTTAGTGTAGGCGGAGCGATGCCTAAGTTAGAAAGTTTGGAGTGAAGAAGGAATGGGAAATAATACTGAAGGCTTTGCCTGCCTCTCTAGCACAGTTAACAGTATCCAAGAAGGACAGAAGAGCTGTAGTTGTACTGTGACCAGGCCTGAAGCCATGTTAAGTGGGTGAGAGGATCTGGTTGTTTAGCATGTGCTTTAGAAGTTGTGCATGGAAGCATTTCTCCAAGATCTTAGAGATGGGTGACAGAATGGTCTTACCACAAAAACACAGGGTGGTAAGGGAAAGGAAAGGGAGAAATCAAATGTCATCATGGAACTGTTAAACATAGAAAACTATAAAGCAATTAGAATAAGAAGTGTCCCTGATAGAAGAGTAGAGAAGAGGGAACAGATCAACAAATATGCTCAGAAAGATAGATGTGATAAAAGCAATGAGCAGTGTTAGAACAGATCAGGGCCTCAGGACCTATCATGTGCTATCATAAATAAAAAACTAAAAATATCAGCACAGGCAGAAAAACTTAGAAGATATGCAGATAAACATAAAGGAAAAGTACAAAATAAGCAATTTGCTGATGACCCTAAAAAGTTTTATAGAGAATTGGGAAACAAAGCAAAAGGAATTGAAACACCACCAAAAAAAGTAGAAGAAATAGATACATTTTGGAGAAATGTCTATGAAGATGATGTGAAACATAACAAAGATGCTAAATGGATAGAAAAAGTAAAAGAAAGAATAAGAAGTTCAAATGTACAGGATACGAAATGGGATGAAGTAATGGCTAGAGAGATTCAAAGTTAAGAAAAGGTCCAAACTGTAAAACCCCAATCCCATGAAGCATTACCTAACTTCTGGCTAAAAGTATCAACATCATTACATGAAGATTTAGCCATGAGTAAGAAATATTTATATGCAAGCCCTGAGCAGACAACAACCTGTTTAAAATGAGGAAAAACAATACTTCTACTTAAGTGCGAACATGCAAGCTATTCTAAAAACTATAGACCAATAACTTGCCTTCCGATGATGTATGAATTAAACACCGAAACTGATGTCGACAGTTTATAGTCATTTAGAAGAAAACTCAATAATGGCAATAGAGAAAAAGGGTGACAAAGGAAAGTCATATGGAACAAAGGACAGTTTGCTGTTAGTCATAATGTAGAACTGTAAAAAGGTAAAGAATCTAAGTATGGCATGGATAGACTATAAAAAAGCATTTGACAGCATTCCACATTCATGGATAAAAAAGTGCTTAAAATGTATAAGATACACCCTACACTAATCGATTAAATTACAGTGACCATGAAACAGTGCAAGCCATTTTGCAGTTAAGACATAAGTGACAAATTATTATTCCTGGGATAAAAATCCAAAGGGGATATTTCATGGTGACTCTGTCACTGCTGCTATTTTGTCTTGCCCTTAATCCATTAAGTTGTCTACTTAACAGATTAGGTCAAGGCTATAATTTGGCTCCCAGAAAACAACAAGGTGTAAAGGCTTCTCATCTTCATTTTGTGGATGATTTAAAACTTTATAGTTCTTCAGATGAGGAATTGAAAGCACACCTACAAGTTGTCAAAACTTGTTCAGGTGATATAAGAATGTCATTTGGTCTTGATAAATATGCAAAAGCAACCTTTATAGTAGGAAAGTACAAATATGACTCTGTCATTGTCCATGTTGGAGTGAATGACTTGAGATGTACTTCCCTGGACTACATGAAAATCATGGACTACATGAAAAGAGACATGGAAGAGCTCTCGGATCATGTGGCCCAGGCAGGTATGACCCTAGCCCTGAGTAGCATCCTGCCTTCGCCCAGAATGATACCATAATATAAGGACAAAATGATTGACTTCAACAATTGGCTAAGCTTCTGGTGTCATTCAAAGGGGAGCCAGTATCTGTCTGCCTGGGATGACATGATCGACAGACCACGATGCTTTGCCAGAGATGGTCTGCACCTGTCACCCCTGGCATTCTGGTTACTGGCTAAGGCTCTTGCCACCCCTATAGTGCCTTTTTTAGGCAAAGTTCAAAGGACAAAACCACCACCGTAACAGGTACAAGCATGCAAAATCTGAAGGTAATGGTACTCAATGCTAGAAGTCTAAACCTCAAAATGCACTCTCTCGAGGCACTCCTAAAAATGGAGGACATCGATATCTGTGCAGTAACTGAGACCTGGTTCAAGGCTCCAGTGAGCACCCCTGCAATACCAGGATAAAACTCTTACCACACTTTTCAGCTACCAAACCAGGATCAAAACACTAAAGATGGAGGAGTGTCCATATTCACCAAGGATATTCACACCACCAGGTTAGTTGCTCAACACAATGTGTCTGAAATTCTGCAGGTGCAACTAACACTAGATAAGACTGCAATCCAAATTGTAGCTTGCTACAGATCCCCACCATGCCCCAAGATTCTCACTACACCTTTCTAAACACATTGGAAAATATTAATATACAACCAAACACCCTAATACTGGGTGATTTCAACTACCCTGCCATTAACTGGGAAAACTACTCGTGCACCAACACCTTTGCCCAACGGTTCTTGGAATTCATAAATTCCAATGCCCTGGATCAACTAATCGATAGTCCCACCAGGGGCTCCAATATCCTAGACCTGGTCATTACCAACATGGAAATCGATGCTCCACACCTATGGTCACCCCCTCGTTGGTCAGGTCAGACCATAAGCTAATCACCCTTAGCATCCACATCCCACCCCCACCCCCCAGTAAGGAAACCTCCATAAAACACTTCTCCAAGGCCAACTTCATGCTATTCAAGTCAGAAGTTACAAACTTCATGACACCCATGCAGACGGGAACTGAAAGTTCGACTGCTGAGTCCTACACTAAGGCACTGTCTGAGCACATCCACTCATGCATGAATCGTGCCATCCCAAATAGAACCAAGATGCTCTCCTCCAAAAAAAGGAAGCCAATCTGGTGGTCCCCTCCCATAAACAAACTTTACAACAAAAGGAAAAAACTGTTGCAGAAAAGAGGAAATCCCAGGATGCAAAAAACTCCCTTACCAGCCTCAGTAAGAAGCTGAGATCCCTCATAGAATCCTCCAAAGCAAGCAACAAAAATAAAATTGCCAAAGATTCCAAAGACAACCACAAGGCATTCTATAACTATGTCCAGAATCTAAATGACAATGCTCAGATCTGCTCTGAGCTACAACAGAATGGCATTAAATATACTGATCCCAAGGATTTTGCCAATATCCTGGCAGATCGATTCAGTGCCAACTTCACCCCACTCTCACCCCCTAAATGGCCTATCTCAATACTAGAAGATTGACATATTCTGGTAATAGCGGGCACACAGGTAAAAAACACACACTCCAAAGCTAAGAATACAGCATCCATGGGACCAGATGACATCCCGGGCTGTGTACTATATGAACTACAAAATGAACTGGCACCTCACCTAAGTGTCATGTTTAATCGTACCCTCACCTCAGGCTTTGTGCCCACTGAGTGGCGCACAGCTACAGTTATCCCACTCCACAAGGGGGGATCCACCTTGGATCCCAGGAACTACCGCCCCATCAGTCTGACGAGCCTGATCTGCAAGGCCATGGAACGTATTATCATGGAACTTATAAACAAAGACATTGACAACCTTCAAATACTGGACCCCACCCAGTTTGGGTTCATGAAGGGCTGATCTTGTCTCCTGAACCTTACTGACTTCTTCAAATCAGTCTCCAGAGCCATGGACGAGGGTAAAGCAGTCCACATAGCCTATCTGGACCTCGCCAAGGCCTTTGACACCACCCCCCACTCTGGAATCAGAGATAAACTTACTAAGTTGGGCATTAATCCCTACATCACTTGATGGGTTGCCAAATGGCTTACTGACAGAACCCACACTGTAAAAGTAGCTGACTCCAAATCCAGCTCCAGACAAGTGACAAGTGGAGTACCTCAGGGTTCAGTCCTGGGACCTCTCTTGTTTGGCATCTACTTCTCTTTAGTGCAGGCCAATACTAAGGGATGCTGGCTAACAAAGTTTGCAGATGACTGCAAACTGGGAGCCATTACTGAATCTCCAAATGATGTGGATACTCTACAAAAAGGCCTTACAGAAACAGATGCTTGGTTCCAGAGCTATGGGCTCAAACTCAATGCCAAAAAATGTATAGTTATCCCCTTTGGGAAAAAGCATGTACCCATGAATTATCACATAGGTGTCAGTACACTAAACACCGAAAGTGTGATAAGAGACTTAGGGACACAGGTGGACAGTGGTCTCACCTTCAATAACCACATCGCCACAACAGTCAGGAAATCCTTCAGTGTAACACACCTCATCACTAAGGGCTTTTCATCTAGAAAAAGGAGGTCATTGTTGTCCCACTGTACTCATCCCTCATTAGACCCATTATAGAATACAATGCCCCATTTGGTATGTACCACTCAAGACATCTGCAACAACTGGAAAGGCTGCAGAAATACCTCACTAAAAGAATCACAGGCCTAAAGCAGATGCCCTATGCTGACCACCTTAAAAGACTCCAGCTATACTCTGTCACATATCGTCTACTCAGTGGCGATCTCTGCTTAACATACAAGGCCATGTCAAACCCAGAGCTGTTGGACATGCTACACTTAAAAGAAATTCCAATCCCTCAGAGCCACATGCTCCAGGGATCTATATCTTGTCATCACAATAAACAAAACATGCTGGAGGGATAGGTTCTTGACCCAGAGACTTCCCAAACTCTGGAATAGACTGCCCATACATGTCAAGCAGAGCGCCTCTTTGGCCCTCTTCAAAAAGAACCTTGATGATTGGATGGGAGAAAGGAAATTCACCCTGGGGATCACGTCAGTCACCCTGCTTGACAGGGATACAGGGAAGTAAATAGTGTGGGAAGAAATAGCCAGGGAATTGTTATGGCTTGGCTTGAATAGGCCCTAGGGCCGATAGCCTAGTACCAACCTATGAACCTAGGAAAGGCGCAGCACCAGGAAAACATCAGCTTTGGGACAGGAATGTAATGTAAAAGAACTTGAGCAAAAGGGAGTGTATACATATTTGGGTATTGATGAAGGATCAACAATAAAACATGAAGAAATGTGAAAAGAGGGATATTTTAGAAGATTTAAATTAATACTAAAACCAGCATTTACATCTAAGAACAAAGTCCAAGCTATAAACCAATTTACTCTTCCTGTCCTAAGTTACAGTTTTGGAGTGACTGGCTGCCCCCAAAATCTATTGGATAGATTGGACAGGAAATTATAAAATTAGTTCATACCAAGATTATATATTCCCTGTTCTGAAGGAGATATGGGCCTTATTGAAACTGATTACATGTATAGATCTGAAATTGTGGGACTGCATACATAACTGCTTTCCCCACAAGACCCAAACATAGTGAAAGTTTTGAAACATGAAGAGAATAAGTCTAAGATGACTTCCCTGCTTAGTTTAGCAGAAGCGTATTGGCATCAAGCGGGAATGGAAATCAAACCAGTAACAGATGAAAATCAGGCAGGAACTAAATGTGTTAAAAACAAAAGAAAGAATATAAGGTGAAGGATCAAACGAGAAGGCAAGAAATGTGAAAAATGCATAAATATAGTTGCAAGTATAGAAAACTCTTGGAACAACCTCAAGTTGATCAAGTTTGAATGCAGGAATAGTTAAGGAGAGGCAAATTTAAACTAAAAGACGAAAGGTCAATAATGGTAGCCCAAGATTGTAGACTATGTACTCATTGGTTTACAGCTCCATTGAGCATGTGGAAGAAATAGACAAATGGAGGTTTTGTAAAATAAAATTGGAAAGAATCTTGGTGCTGGCTGTTATATATTAATGACAGAAGGACTATATACTGAAAGGCATAATAATGCAGCAAGACTGTTGCACTGGGGATTGTGGGGATTGTGCAAACATTATAATATTGAAGTAGATGAAAAACACTGGACTCATGATCCACAAAGCATAATAGAAAATGATTAAGTGTATATCACATGGGATCACCCATTACCAACAGTTCAAAAAGTAGATGCAAGAAAACCAGATATAGTAGTCCATGAAAAGAAGACAAAAATAGCACTGATCACTGAAATTGCTACACTCACTGACTACACTGTCTTATGTACAAAGAGATACAAAGTCATAAAATACCAGAATTTGCAGGCAGAATAAAGGGCAATTTGGAAAAGGATACCCAGACAATTACAGTAGAAGTAGGAGCAACAGGTCTTATAAAAAAAACGAATTTACAATCATGCTTAGATGTGTTACCAATACATGTAACCTTATACAAATTGCTGAAAGAGTCATTACTAGGCACATTGCAGGTGCTGAGAAGATAACCTCTGGCTAACATCAAAGATTGAAACAATATACTGTAATTTCATGAACTTTAATCATACTTTGACTTATGAATTAGGGTCCATTCCCAGCCTGGTATTAGAAACCCAAAAGACTTGGATAAATTAAAAAAAAAGGTAAAAACCATGTATATAAATGTTTTGTGATGCATATTAAATTTCTCTTTCTGTGTTATCATTATATATTTGCAATTGCATCATTACAAAGATCATTTAGTTAGGTCTACACTACTTTCCACTGCCCAGCATAGATGACATACAGACATCTAAAATTTTCTGTCAAAAAATTATAGATATTTTGTTTATGTTATGGAGTCTTATACTCTTTAACTTAGAAATTTGTGTTGAGGTAATGTGTTCTGTTTTCAAAAGAACTGACTAGCATATTTTACCTCAGAACCAAGAAAAAAATATTTAAACATATTGGAGAATGTTTTCCAGTGTTTTGGCATTTCTGGGTCAATGAATATGAAGCCTACTAATAAACTTTCCATATGTGGATAAATTAGTTCACAATGTGTGAAGCCAAACAATCATATAGAAGCGTTGACCAAGACATGTAGACTATATTACCTCTTCAGTCAAAAATGAGAGAATAGTAACCAACCCGACCCCCAAGGTTTTATGATACAATAATTGGAGTGAATGAGTAAGGGAATACACTACATCAAATGGTCGTACTTAAAAGCAAAGGAGTGGCTAAGATGTATGTCAGCAGGTCAGATTATTTGTTTATGTTTTAACATAAAATGCAATTTGTTTTTGCTGACCATTACTGGTGTGCATTTGAAAGGCCATTGGTAGAGAAGTTATTTGGTTTGGAGACATTTAGGCGGCTGCCAAAGAACAGCACTCTTTCTTTTTTCTTACTCTTTATTTTTCTGCTGGGGGAGTCTATTTACTCATATCTTAAAACATTGCTTATTTGCTTACTGTGCTATCCAAGAATTTTTTTGACAGGAGTGGAGTGAGGGTGTTAGCCAATCTGAACTGTGAATAATTGTTTTTTTTTTTGTTTTAATTACATTATTCAATAAGTTAGATGGTTTGAATATCACTAACAACTGCTCTCTGTTGATTTATATTAATTTCTTCACACTTCATTCCCCAATCCAGTAATTAGTACCAGGCCACCTTCATATATTCCGTGAAGATTCAGTCATTTCAGCTTGAATCTAAACCAGCACATGTCTACAAGGCAATATCACTTCTCTTGACTTAAATATATCTAAGGTGACATAACAGTCCCACTATAACCACACAAGCTGCAATTTGTCTACCAAACACATTTTACAGCGTTAAGTTATCGAGTCCTAGCAAGAATCAACTGTGACTAGTGACAGAAATGGGTTAGTTACAATATAGTAAAACAAATACTTGGAGGTTGCAAAAATGGAAGCCATTAACAATGTTTTGTACAGTGTTGTTGCAGGATTTTGTTCTATAGAAATAGTACCAAACTCTTACTTTAATCCTCTTATAATAACCACTTATGAGCAGGTTGCTAGACATAGAGAGCCAGTATAGAGAACCATCAAATCATTAGCATCTAGTGCCTTTGGTGGCACTGATGTTGCAATATACCAGCCCCCCCATCCTCATCAGACTATAGAATATTGAGTCCATTCTGTAACTATTTAATTGGTCTAAAAGAATTAGGCTTTCCTTATTAATAGAAATGCATTGTTGTTATGGGATAACTCATATAGTTTTCAAATGTTTTTTTCTTTTTTTCCACACAGAAAAAAAAACAATTTTAAATTTTTTTTTTTTTTTTACAGAAACAGTTTTTTTTGGTATTTTACAGTATATTTTGATATTGGGTAAATGGGACCACCAATATCTCCAATTCCTCCATAATTCATGATGGAGGATGATGATGTCCATACATATCCATACTAATTAGAATGTATACATTACATCTGACATTATCAATCATAGGCATGTAATAATTTTCCTGATGTCAGGCAGTTTAGATTATTCATATATAATTTACAATAAATTAGCAAATTGAAAAAAACAAAAACAAACAAAGCAAATTTTTTTTTTATTTTTTTCAAATTATTCTTTTAAAGAGGAGGAGTAAGAAGGAGGAGTAAGAAGAAGAAGCAACTTCCTAATATGATTACATATGAATACTACTTACATACACATGAGCTAGTTCAACATCTCATTTAGTTCAACAGATGTCAGTGACATTATCAGCATTCACTCTCTATTGCTGCATGCAGTGTCAATGAGTCCTCAATGAGAACTTCAGAACTCATAGACACAGTCTCAGATCAGCCATCAGCACAGCCTGTTGTGCTGCTCTGCTGCCACAAGAGTGTGCTACCTAATCCTTCTCTAACCTTCCAATTAAACACTTGGTATATTGGGTAGTGGTCTGCTGGTTTACTGCTGTGTAGACTTGATTGTTAGTGTTTTGACACACTTTATTCTTATTTGACTATAATGATATTGACATACCAACATGTATCTGTGGTATGAGTATAGTATGTAATATGGATAAAAGGGACTATTGTAAGCTGGATAAGTGCTATCTGTTGGAATAAAGGTTTGAGATATTGAGCAATGATATATGATATTTGGAAATGTATTATAAAGCTGGTATTTGTATCACGTATTTATGTATTACATAAAAATGTAAAATGGCATTGTAAACAAAAAGAAAGTAAAAGAAAAAGAAAACAGGTTTTACAGGTAAACACATTGCTCTAACAGGTTTTCTCTGCAACACATTTCTCTTACATATGTCTTGCCTCACATATGTCTTGATATTTCCTTCCTTATGTCTGTCTTTTTTTTGAGGTCTGTTGTCCTGAAATACCACATGCATTCTTAATTTTCTGAACTTGCAAAGGTGGCTAATACATTATGCTAGGAAATTACCTTCTCAACTTACTTCTTCAACTCCACTGACAATAATAGACTTGCAAAGCATAGGAGTTTGCATGCATTAACTTTACTACAACTGAGGCTAATTCTTTAGCAATTTCCTTAGTGAAGATTTTGATCTTACTCTAACATTTTCAAAGTCAGATGGGCTATTATTAGATATGTTGTTTCTATGTGAAATTACAAGAAAGAATCTGCATTTGAAATGTTTGCACTGATGTTGCAATATACCACTCCTCACCCTCCTGTTAGGTCATCAGACTACAGAATATTGAATTTATTGCATAATTATTGAATTTGTTTAAGAGACTTAGGCTTTCCTCATTGACAGAAATGCACTGTTGTCATGGGATGTCTCATACATGCTTATTCATTTTGGCAGTAATGACAGTTGCTTGTTTATATTTAATATTTTCGTTGTAGTAAAGGCAATTTAAAACAAATAAACAAGCAAAAAAATGTTAACCCAGTAAGTCAACCAGACCTCATAAACTATTTTATGCCATAACCCAGGCTGCAAGTGCAAGAGTAAATACAAAATATGTGAAAATATTAGCCAGTTGTCAACATGTTTTTAAAAGGTAGAGGAAAACTGAAATACCTAGAGAAACCAAAATAGATATGGAGAAATTTTGACAAACACACACACATACACAGTGGCAAAAGCTCAGGACTGAATACCAACTCTTGGAGCTGAGGGGCAGAGATCTTACTAATAAAGCCACCTTTATGCACCTTGTTGCTGTTTCCTTACTCCTTGTAAATCTTATGTAATGTGGACACACACAGACACAATACTCTGTTTGCTAAGATGAATTCCATAGCTCTACA
Organism: Protopterus annectens; assembly: GCF_019279795.1. Taxonomy (NCBI): domain Eukaryota; kingdom Metazoa; phylum Chordata; order Ceratodontiformes; family Protopteridae; genus Protopterus; species Protopterus annectens. The sequence goes on from NC_056739.1 coordinate 343,415,259, forward strand.
GGGACTGATTACTTATAAACATCAGTATACTTTCAGGAAATAAAGTAAATTAAACTGATAATGTTACAGCTAAACAAATGATTAAACTCATTCTTAAACCTTAATAAAGAGGTAAAGAAGATATATAATAATATGTCATAACAGAAATAAACCAAGTGACACAAGAGCCCGATGAATTGTGAAACTCCTGTCTGAACATTTTCCAATTCCATTTCTAATCAATGTCGAGGTTATGATACAAAGGGACTCTTATCCCTACACTCACTGGGTGCAGATCAGAGAAACTAATTCTGAACAGTGTACTGTCTCACAGCAGGACATATTCTTAGGAGACACATATACTCAAAAGCAATTTGAGGGAATGTCAACTGACCTAGTGACATCTATGGAGAGTGTTCATATTCTCTCTGACATACTAGTGACTGCCATTGTTGTGTGAAACACTAGGGTTTGAAAATGAGGATTTGTGTCTGAAGAGTGTTACTGCAGTATGCTAAAGATTTTTCCAGTCCATGAGATGCAACAATCTTGGATCTGGTAAATAAATAGTAAAGGAGTGCAGTCTCCATGTTGGAGGGTGCAGGATGGTCTTGTATTGTGCAAAAATTATTTAATTTCAATTGCTCATGACTGAATGTTTCTGAAGTTTTGTAGTCACTCTTATAGGGGTCAAAAGAGTTGAATTTCATTATAAAGGCATGCTTGAGATACGGATGAAGCAAAAAAAATCCAGGAAAACAACACAAACAAGCAAACAAACAAAAAAATGCAGGCAAAGAACAGCATGTAAGCCCCACACTAGAGATCCTGTGTTCAGGAGCTGAACTGTAGAGCCAAATGACATGAGACAGAACTCCTGACTGGTACAGAACTGTACCACCACATTGACCATCATAAAAGAAGTGTAATACTATCTTGTGATTGGTTTATTAGGAACTCATTTATCTAAGTAAAACAAGAAAGGTTATAACATCAGTAACATATAAAACAGCTAATATCATACATAAAATGTAATCTTCTGCCTTTGACTTACAATAGGGCATCTTTTCCAATGTACTAATATAACACATTTACGTTTTATTTTCAGTCTTTTTTCCTGTGTTTGCCATCCTTTTATTTTGTGGCTTTGCTTTCTCAAAACCTTTCCTCATTCATTGAAGTATCAATTTCCAGATGTAACACTAAGTAGCTGATCTGAAATAGTATACTACATGCATGTTATGTATGGAGCCCTTTTCATCACTTAACTGGTCAGTACTGTTTCTCAACTTCCAGGAGAACTGTAACATACCAGGTACTTGTCTATATCTACTAGCTACCTAAAATGCCTTGGAAGAAGATATTTAAGCAATAACCAATGATGTCAGTGTGGTGTATTGAAGATTTACCCACAGTTGGTGTGGTTTAATCATAAGGGCAAAGCCCAAGTAATTAAACAAAGGCAAACGTGGGTAAATCTTTAATATACCACACCACGAAGTCGGTTATTGCTATTATAAAATGACATTATTTAAGAAAAAAATTACTTACTTTTCTTAAATAATGTCTTTGCATAATGGTGCCATGGTGCTCTTCCACTTTTGCCTTGGTATCCTAGGGTGTTGCTGATGTTTTGTGCATGCATGGGGGACGAGTATTCCTACGCTTTCACAGTACACCAATGCTATGTGAAGGAAGCAACAGAGAAAGGAATATCTACATTGCTTTATTTTTTTATTTTATTTTTTTTTTAACTAAAAGAAATAAATAAATAAACTGGGATGCTTTTAAAGTACAGGAGAGATGAGACAGAAAATAAAAGGATAATCAGGTACGTTTGTTTAATTTTGTATATCATACCCGATTATCCTTTTATTTTTCTGTGTGCCATCTGTCTCATTCATTTGGGATTCCATTTTGTGAGGTTATAAAAAAAATGAAATACGATTAATTTTTTTATTACATATATTAATGGAAAAAAGTCCGGGCGACTGGACCTTTTTCCATTGGTATATGCTTGGATTTACAATGGGCATGCTGGTTGGGCTGACCAATCAGCATGCTCATTTTGGAATATTAATGGCCAGACATTGTATAATTCATGGTAATCAATAGGCTAAAAAAGATAAACTGTACAGCAGCTGCTAAAAAAAAAAAAAAAAAAAAAAAATAGCTCCAATTCAGATTCCAAGTATAGCAGGTGTCTACTTTGAAATGGTTATTTATTATATATTCCTACGTCCCAGCATCACTAACACATTCTTTTGTGTGTGTAAGTGAAAGAACATAGCAATCTGTTGTCATGTTCATATATGTGGCAGCATGGGGTCCTAAGACCAGTTATTTTTCCCACCTGTTAGAACCAGTGATGGTACTGATTGCTGTTACCTCTGTGGTTATTTACATTGGCTTGTGTACAGTAACACACTCAAGCTTATAACGCATTTTTTGTATAATCCTAGTTCACATGCATAGTTCATTATGGCATCCAGAACTTTCAGGGGTTTGACTTCTTCAGCTAAGTAACTTACCAGCTAATAATATGCAGTATAAAAAAACAAAGAATTGCTAACAAAATGACACTAAGATTGTTAGTCTAGGATGTCTTGCAATGGAGAAATTTATCTTGTTTGACATTTGCTATTTATATTTTCATATTTATGTTCATATTTTCATAACACAGAGACCTACATATTATTGAGATGCATGGCATAAAATTTCAAATGTGGGAGACAGGACAATTCACTGTCAATGTTGGTTTATATGACACTAAACTGGAAATATCGCTATTTGATTGTTGGTAATTATGAAAATAATATTTCCATCTGTACTTAATTTTTGAAAAAAAAACAAGTAACTTACAAACTGTTGCATGACATTAGGTGAAACCTTAGATGTTGTTGAAGAAAATTGTCTTTGATATTGGCACTCCAAGATGCTCATATTGGAAGATATCCAATATTATCTATTTTGCTAATTATACAAGTAAACATATTTTTATATTTCTATAAATATCTCAATAAACATGCAATTATATAGGAATTTCTTGTTGTGATATGAAATCTTATGGCTTGTTAATAAAAAAGTTCTAACAATATATTTTTAGGTTGTACAGTTTTCAATATTTGAAAATTTGTGAAAGTTTTGAAAAAATATAATTTATAGTGTATGGGCCGGATTCACGATGGCTTGCACGGAGTCTATGAGTAGAGTAAGACTCCATGCAGCCATCATGTCCGACGAGCGATCCAGGAACAGCCTGTAGGGGCATGGAAGAGAGCTCCTAAAACATCTCCTACACAGACAGGGCTGGGATATGCAAATTACCTCACTTGCAGCCGAAAGGCATGCAGATGAGGTAAATTTGCGATCCAGGAAGCACAAACCTGTCTGAGTAGGAGATGTGTTAAATGCAGAAATGTACTCATTTGACAACTGAGTACCGTTCTGCAAATAGCAGAATGGAGCCTTGTCAGCTCCAAATAAAGGTTACATATGGTTGAGGAAGCATGCCAATGGCCAAATATATGGCCACTGGAAAGTTTCCCAGATGCAAAATTAAAATAAAATTTTTTTTTTTTTTCAGCAATTTCCGATGTTTAAGCATAGCGCAGCGATGTGCAAATGGGGTGCACTATAAAAATCATAAAATAAGACAATAAAAGCCACAAAAGTGGAATGTATGAAAATTGTTAAATGACAATGTAAGGGAATAGCAGGCTGAAGACAACATGGCCACCGAGTAGGGGTTGCTAAGGGGAGTAGCCCAGTCTAAGACATGTAACCAAGCATTAGTAGGCAATCCTATGTAAATGAGAGTTAGGATAGTGAATTGCACTTTTACATAGCAAATGCGGACAGTCAGTGGAGTGTAGGAGTAGGATATGGAGAGGAACAGAGTAGTAGATAGGTGACATCACAAGGGGGGTATGTATGAAAGTAGTGAAGCTCACTGGAGCACAGTGGCATGTGTTAGCTATCAGGTAGACATCATGGAAAGAGGTGTGTCAACAGGTAGGCCAGGGAAAGCCAAGAAATGGAAGGTGTATACTGTGGATAACACCAATTTGTCTTGCTGAGTGGGTATGCGCATGTGTGTGCGCCTGCAAACTCGAGTAAGACAGAGTGCGTGCGTGGAAGCGTGAGTGCGTGCGTTTAAGCCAGAGTAAGCATGTATAAGGCTGTTGGAAAGCCTGTAAGCGTGTTTGGGCTGGTGTGCGTGCGTTTTAACCCAAATAAGAAAGTTTTAGTCCATCTAAACATGTGTTCTCACATGTGAGCTGCTGTGAGTGTGTTTCCGCTTGTATGCACGTCGCTGCCCTGAGGAAACAGAAAGGAAAAAGGAAGCACAACAAATAGTAGGAAGCTACCAGGGAATACTAGTAGAGCTAGCAGGTGCAAACGATCTGAATCAGGCAATTACACAGGCAGAACACTAGCCCAGCCCAGCACTTAAAACTCTGCAACCAACAGTGCAGATTGTTTCTCTCAAGAGACACTGCAACACTGGAGTAAGCTACTAGAAGTGAAAACTGAAAAAGCTACACTCAGACAAAAAATGCTAGGGGCTGCCATTGCTGTTATAAGGTGACATATGCAACATGCTGAGGGTGGTGACAATGCAAATGCTGCCGGGGAACCCACAGTGAGGAGACGGAGAAGAGTGCACAGGCCCAGGGTCACCTACCAGCGGTTACATGAGCTGGAGATAGTGGAGTGCTATAGAGTGGACAGAGACCTCCTGCAGCAAATTGTTGAGCTGTGCAGGCCACACCTCACACACAGAACCAACAGAGGGGAGCCCATCCCAGTGGAAACCAAGGTATGTGTTGGCCTAAGAATACTAGCAACAGGTACCTTTCAGAGACCAACTGGTGATATGATGGGGATATCACAGGCATCAGCATCCAGGGTACTGCACCAGTTCCTGGATGCCATGTCAGCACATGTTGGTGATCATGTATATTTCCCCAATTCCCGTGAGGTATTGGCCAGCAATATGCGTCTCTTCCAGCAAATAGCAGAATACCCTGAGGTAGTGGGTGCAATAGACTGCACGCATATACGCATCAAAGCACCAGCCGGTGAGCAGGGTAGGGCCTACATTAACCACAAGGGCTTCCCCTCCATCAACTGACAGGTTGTGTGTGATGCCCAGGGCATAATAATGAAAGTGTGTGCTGGCTGCCCTGGAAGCTACCATGATTCCCATATCTGGCATCTGATGCAGCTGTACCAGACATTTGCCAATGGGGACATCCGACATGGTCACTTAGTGGGGAATGCTGGCTATGCACTGGAGCCATGGCTGATGACACCCATCAGAAATGCACACACACCTGAAAAGGAATGCCATAATGAGGCACACGCACAAACACGAAATGTAATCGAACATGTGTTTGGGTTGTTCAAGTCACGGTTCTGGTGCCTTGACACATCTGGTGGAGCCTTGCAATACTCACCAACTACATGTACCAAAATTGTCATGGTATGTGCTATGCCACATAATATGATTCTGTGAAAACAGCTGCAGCAGGACCAGCATAGGCCTGGGCCAAACAACCCCCCATCAGTGCCAAGGCCATCACAGGCAGAGCATGACTCGGAGGAGGAACAACCCCAGTAGGCAGAAGAGGTGTGCCCAGTATGCCTTGGCCTTGGCAAAGAGGCAATGCATAGCACATACACTGGCTCAGTAGGAACCCTGGAAATTATACCTCTCCCTGACTCGCACATATAGTAAAAGGGATGCCTAACTTGACACTACCTGTTTCCAAACATGTATAGGGAGTGCAGTATGTGCATCTGACATAGGCAGCCCTGCAGCACCACCTGAGGCATGATTGCCATGTGTTAAGCAATGTAAGGTAGTGCTAAACAGCATTTACCACCATGCAGTATATGCAAACTTGATGACCTTGAGTATCATCCTACCCTCACCAAACATGAGGCCACAATATGAAGACAAGATAATCAATTACAACAATTGGCTTAAGTATTGGTGTCAGTGAAAGGGGATACAATGCCTGTCAGCCTGGGATGACATGCTTGACAAGACATGATGCTTCACTAGGGATGGATTTCACCTATCACCTGTGGCCTTTTGGATATTGCCAAAGGCTCTTGTCACCCCCATAGTGCCTTTTTTAAGTAAGTCTCAAAACACAAACCCAGCTCCATAGGTATCACAAGGGATAAGAAACTATAAGTAATGCTACTCAATGCCAGAAGTCTAAACTGCAAGATGCACACACTCCAAACTCTCCTCAGCATGGAGAATGTTGATATCTGTGCAGTAACAGAAACCTGGTTCAAGGGTCCAAAGAGCACCCTAGCATTAACAGGTTACACCTCATACCATGCTTTACAGCCACAAAACATGGAACAAACTACAAAAGGAGGGTGAGTATCAATATTTGTCAAAGATACCCACACCCCCAGGTTGTCTACCCAAACAAAACATACTGGACCTGATCATCACTAACATGGGGACAGTATGCCCAAGACCAGAAGTGTATCCCTCACTGGTAAGATCAGACCAGAGAGTAATCTCACTGGATATTCACATCCCAACCCCAGCCCATGGCCAGAAAAACACAGTGAAAATCTTTCACTAAAGCAAATGTCACACTCCTCAAAAGTGAGGTGGAATCCTTCACAGTCCCTGTGCCTGTGGAAAATATGGCCCAGACCTCATAACCCTTTATAAATGCATTCTATGAACACCTTCAGGAATGCTTGGATCATGCAAGCCCAAATAAAACCAAGACCCAATCCTCCAAAGCCAGGCATCCTGTCCGGTGGACCCCAGCCATAAACAAACCATACAATACAAAGAGGAAACTACTATATGATAGATCAAAATCCTAAAAAGGGAAGGCATCTCTGATCAGTATTATTGAAAAACTACGGCCACACATAAGATTGTCTAAGGCCATCTTTGAGATAAAGATTGTGCAGGACATCAAGGATAATCACAAGGCATTCTTTACTTATGGTAGGAACCTGTGTGGGATTCCCCAGATATGCACAGAAGTAGTCCAAAATGACAAACAATACACCAAACCCACAGATATTGCTAACATCTGAGCTGACAGGTTCAGTGCAAACATATCCCCCCTCCCCACCAAAAGGGCAAATATCTATCCCAGCAGAGTGCTGGCCCTCTGACATCACAGATGCTCAGGTAACAGCCAGCCTCTCCAAAGCAAAACACACAGCATCAATGGGATCAGACGGTGTCCTGGGCTATGTCCAACATGAACCCCAAGAAGAATTGAACACAAACATAAAACCACTGTTCAATCTCAGCCTTACCACAGGATATGCACCCAAAGAGCAGTGTACAGCAACAGTGGTCCCTCTGCACAAAGGTGGTGTCTCAATGGATATTGCAAACTATTGCCCAGAAGCCTGACTAGCTTGGTCTGCAAAGCTATGGAAAGGATCATCATGGACCTCAGAAATAAAGATATTGGGGACTTACAGACACTGGATCCTACCCAGTTTGATTTTGTTAAGGGCAGATCCTGCCTCTTAAACCTGGTTGAGTCATTTGAAACAGTCACCAAGGCCATTGACGAGAGTAAGGTGGTCCACACAGCCTACCTGGACCTCGCAAAAGCCTTCCATACAGTACCCCACTTGGTCATCATAGATAAGATCACCAGCTTCAATATAAACCCCTATGTCACTAGATGGGTTGCAAACTGGCTCAAGGACAGAACCCACATGGTCAGAAATGCTGAAGCTGTGTCAGACCCCAAACCACCTACAAGTGGCATCCCACAAGACTCAGTCCTGGGACCTCCCTTGTTTGGTATATATTTCTCAGAGGTACAGGCCAACACAGAAGGACTGTTGGTGAACAAGTTTGCAGATGACTGCAAACTGGGCACCATAATCGACCCTCCAGTTGACACAAGCATCCTACAAAAGGGACTCATAGAAACAGACAACTGGTGCCAGAGCCATGTCCTCAAGCTAAATACAAAACAGTGTATAGTCCTCCCCTTTGTCAAAAACTAAGTGCCCACAAATTACCACATAGGTTGTAACCCATTAAGTATGGAAGAAGTGATAAGGGACCTGGGGACCCAAGTTGATAGCAATCTCTCATTTGATAACCACGTGGCCAAAGTGTTTAGAAAAACATTTCATATAGCCCACCTAATCATGAAGGTATTCACATCTACATCAGGGGATGTCATTGTGCCTCTTAACTCATCCCTCATCAGGCCCATAATTGACTACAATGCCCCTTGTGGGATGTACCTTACCAGACAACTGCAGCAGCTGGAAAGACCACAAAAGTACCTCACCAGGAGATCAAAGGGCTCAAACACATGTCATTCGCTGCCCGGTTAAAGAAACTGCAGCTCCACTCAGTGGCATACCACCTGCCCAGAGGCAATCTGTGCCTGATGTATAAAGCCATGTCCAACCTGGAATCAATGGACATGCTGCACCTCGGAAAATCAGAATCCCATCAAGTTATGCGTTCAAGAGACCTGAACCTCAGGACTGAAATAAATAGGACATGCTGGAGTGACAGATTCATAACCCAGAGGCTCCCCCCACTCTTGAGTAAACCCCCACTCCAGGTTAGTCAGAGTCCCTCATTGACTCTCTTCAAGAGGAATCTTGATGAGTGTATGGGTGATTGTAGGTTTACCCTGGGTATCACTTCTATGTCACTCTTAGACAGAGGCACAGTATACTAACCTTGAAAAATGTCATGGCAAACTTCACTTAAAATGTGTGTTGAAAGCCAAACACACTCTGGCTAGGATTATAAATGCCCTAGGGCAGATAGCCTAGTATGAACCAATGAACAGAATCACACACACCAACTAGTACAACTGTGGTCAATGTGGAGTAATGTTTGGCAATGTCCACCCAAGTTGGTGAATACACAGCAATGTCGTCCAAGCCTGGTTTAAGTAGGCCATAGCTGAACAAAATGCAACATGCTCATAGTCGCCCAACTGTCTCTTAACCAGTCTAGTCTGCTTGGTATGAACATTTAAAGCAGTGATGGGGCTCAAACCCATGATATGTGCACCATAGTGAAAGTACTGAACCACTACACCATGACAGTATTGCAGTGTTCAGCCAGTATGAGAGAATGTTGCCAAGTCTTTGCAAACTATCACATGGAAACCCTGCAGGCACAGCATAATCCCTGTTGAGTTATGACACAAAGGAGTCTGGCAGTAAGAACACAACATGACTTCCAACACACACAGTATAAATGTCAATATTGGTCATGTTCACACACAACCACAAATGTAGTGGACTTCAGATCACAACATATGGAAAGGTCACACTGGGCATGCTCACACACTTGGATAAATGAGACATATGTCAGGCAACAAACCATGGAAAGCCTGAACTGGGCATGCTCACACACTTAGGCCATGTCTGAGTATAGCAGTCAGTCACACATATCTGGCAGTTGTATGTGTTAAGCCAGGAACCTCCCACGATCCAGCAATCTGCCCTGTGCACACAGTTAAATGACAACAGACACATATATTAATATACTGGAATGCTGTCATGATCAAACATGTTACACAGATACACAAGTTGTTCATAGAAACTGGGAAAGCTACGGCAATAAAGACCTGCAAACAGTAGCAGCAACAAATATTGTGCATCCTGAACATAAACATAGGTCCAGAGGTCAATACTAAGCTGTCTGCCCTAGGGAATTCATAAGCCTAGGCAGAGTGTATTTGGCATCCACCTCCCCAGTAGAGTAGCCTACTGTGCCTCTGTAAAGTAGGTCACAGAAGGCACCCTTTAAGGCTAGTTTGCTGTGCCTCTGTCAAGCAGGGACACAGTGGAGATCCCAGGGGTGAATTTGCAATTTCCCATCCATGCGTCTGTATTTTGCTGGAAGGGGGTTGGCGAGGGGCTATGCCTAACTTTAATTGGGATTCAATTCCAGAGTGAGGGGAGCCTCTGGGTAATGAATCTGTCCCTGCAGCATGTCCTATTTATTTTTGTGCTGAGGTTTAAGTTCCTGGAGTGTGTAGTTCTAAGGGTCTTGGATGTTATGAGGTGGAGCATGTCCATTACTTCTGGGTTTGAAATGGCTGTGTATGTCAGGCATAGATCACCTGAGTAGGCGTTAAGCAACTGAGTAGAGCTGGAGATCCTGTAGTTGAGCTGCATAGAACATCTGTGTGTAGCCCATGATCCTCTTGGGGAGGTACTGTTGTGTTCACTGTAGTTGCCACAGGTGTTGGGTAAGGAACACACCAAAAGGGGCATTGTAGTCAAACATGGGCCTGATGAGTGACTAGTAGAGGGCCACAATGACCTCCCATGATCTACATGCAAACACCCATGTGATAAGGAGGGCTATATAAAGGTCCTTGCAATGACTCTGTCAATCTGATTAGCAAAGGAGAGGTTATGATCTATGTGGGTCTCTGGGATATTGCTCTGTTATGTAGTAGCTTACTCCTTTTGTTGTACAGCTTATATATGGCTGTGGTCAACCAGACAGGTCTCCTGTTTTGGAGGAGTCATGGTTTTATTTGGGATAGCATGATCAATGCATACCTGCAGGTGCTCATACAATGCGTTTGTAAAGGATTCTGCAGCTTGGGCTGTATTATCCCCCAGCACGGGGCCTTTGAAGTATTCTACCCCAGTCTTCACAAGTGCAAAGTCTGATTTTGAGAGATTCTTTAAGTGATTTCCTTGGCTGGGGGTGGGGATGGGAGATGGATGTCCAGGGAAAGTTGTTCATGGTCTGATCTTAACAATGACAGTTCTACCTCTGGTGTGGAACATAGAGTCCCCATGTTGGTGATGATCAGGTCCAATCCCCCTTGTGGGTGTGGTGACTGGTTGTGCCATAGCACATGGATTCACAAATTGTAGTGGTTGTAGGGTGATGTTGTTGAGGGCCTGAGTAGTATCCTCAGTCAATATTTGTGTACCTGAAGTCAACCACTATAATGGTGTGTGTGAAGACCTGCATATCCTACACTGTTCCCAGGAAAGCCGAGTGTGGTTACTGGGTATGGGGGGATGGTCTGAACTGCACACCAAACCAAAAGGCAGTTTTGCACAATGGTAGTTGTATATGTATGGCCTGTCATGCTTAGTGCAGTGGTACCAACCCAGAGGTGTGTGTATCTGTGATGTATATGGATACACCCCCTACTTGTGTTGTGTGTTACAAGTCCTGTGGTCACATAACATGGTATAGAACATAACCTGGCAGTGCCAGTGTGCATATGTGACCATGAACTAGGCGTCTGTTAATGCACAGATATTGTTATCCCCCATACAGAGGGATAGTTAAAGATGTACATTCTTCTTTGGAAAGACTGATGATGTCAGTACCCAATAAATACAGCAGGAGAAAGACAATCATACAGTTATGCAAATAGCATGTTGTGCTAATGCATAGCTCTCGAGTATCATAATATAGTTAGATAGGGGTTTGAATCTTGCAAAAGCTGTGTGTGGGGGAGAGACAGGCAGTGTGTATGTGTGTATCTTCTTGAAAGAATGACCTTTGAATGACCTGAAGACTGACTGTAAAGATGTATCTTTGGAAAGACTGATGATGTCAGCACCCTATAAATACAGCATGAGAAGGAAAATCATCGAGTAATGCAAATAACATGCTGTGCTAATGCGTCTCTCTCAAGTATCATAGCATAGTTAGGTAGGGGTTTGAATCCTACAAATTCCGTGTGTGTGTTTGGCAATGTGTTGTGTGTTTTGCTTTTATTATTGTATGACATATTATTATAACAGCAATTTCAATGCGCACATCAGGTATGTGTGTGTGTCACATACAGATATGTACCTGTGACCTTTAATAGTTCCTATGTGTGAAGCCTGCCCCATATGAATACAGTTGTTACCTTTGCCAGCATGTGCCGCAGCTTACCAGACCTTAGGCCATACATGTATGTTGGTGACAATGCAGGTTACTGCAGTGATCTGTGTCCTAGGCCAACTATGTGACACACACCCATGAAAGCTTTGATAGATTAATGTGGGTGAGGGTTCATGTCTGGAGTATATGTCAGACATGTTAAAACACAGCAAAGTCTGTGACTGATGGACACCCAGTGTAGGTGTATGGCAACTGTTGCCGATATGCATACAGACACCTTCTTGCTTAGGTGATACACCGAGGGACTGCAGAATACCTTTAGAAATGTGAATATCACAGGATAGACAAGATAACACTTGTCCACATGTACAAACAATTACCCGTTCTACATGATGGGTGCTACCACATACATGGTACTGTTGGAATACTATGTTAACTACATGCCGATGACAATGCCACAGTTGTGTTACAGCAATACAGCATGGCTTGGACAACAGGTATCTGTCCGTATGATACCCTTGTGGTGGTTAGGTGTGTCATGTGTAGTATGCATTGTAGGCCACTGTATGTATTTGCAGTCGTGGATGGACATATCCGTAGTGTGTTGGCATGTATGTGAGACTGCTATATGCCAAAGAGTATTGTTCCCAGGGATGTGTGGGGCTCAGTAAGAATGGCTACTGGTATAGTGTAGTACTGCAGGGATATCACTGACACAAGGTTCCTACATCTGTGTATCAGTTGAGGAGACACCGTGTAATGACCTCTGAATGTCAGGCTATGTAAGCTGTGTATACTACCATAATGCAGACCATTGACATTTGGAAACCGTATCACCCACAGCATACTGACAAACCATGTCATGTTCCATGCTAACCATGTTCACAAATGTACACCTGCAACTCAGTGCTGCAAACATCACACATGTACTGTCCACAACCCAACACATGCAGGCACAGGTACACACAACAGCCATGTGGCACATGTGCAGACAGTACACTTTGGGAATTAACACTGGTGTATACAAAACTGCAATGACAAACATAGGTAATGCATCATGCATGCTCGAATATACCCACAACATCATTACACTGTACTGTTAACAACATGATAATATTACTACAGTACTATGTAGTCACCCTGTGCATCAGCACCATGCTATCCTGTTCCTGCATCAATGTTACAGATGGCAGGAGGTGGCACAGATTCATCATATGCACAGGGTGTGTACTTGGTTTGCCAGAGTCTGCCATTGACACATCCAATTGACATGTATGTGTGTGTGTGTGTGTGTGTGTGTGTGTGTGTGTGTGTGTGTGTTAGTGAGGGACAACAGTACAACATGGGGCAATGTTGCTGCAATGTGTGTTTATGTGTTAGCCCTAGGTGTTAGCATTATGTGTGTGTGTATGCATGCACACAGGTCCACCACGTGGCTGCCATATATGGGTGTTTGTGGACATCCACAGACTGTACCTGCCAGGTCATACAGATCACTGTCTCTGGCCACGGACATGGTAACTGTGCCTGGCAGGGGTGCTATGGACAGTATCAGGTACTAAGCCAGACTGGGTACTGTCATCAGAAGCAGTGGGTTGTTGACTGGACACATGTCCCTGCTGGGACTGTCCAGAGCCACATGCACATGGTCTTTTCAGATGGTCTAATGGCAGCACAGACCCAGCATTGCTGGGGCTGGTACTGGCACTATGGGAGCAGCTGCGGGTTTGTTGTCGTCCGCGACGACTGCCAGCTGATAATGTTGCTGGCATATGTCCATGTCAACGCCTCAACCGTCCTGCACTGTTCTAGCTCCTGGACATGTAGTTGTGGAAGAGCTCTGATGTGTCCCCCCAACGTCTATCAATGACCTCATTCATGTTACGGATGGCAGATGTAATTTCACGCATAGTGTCATTCATAGTGGTGCAATGTGCTCTAAGATCCCTCAGACCCTGTCTGGTGTACCATTCCATACGTGCCTGTGCCTGCATTACAGCCCGGAACATAGCTGAGGTTGAAAGACCTCTGTGGGCACGTCTGACAGGGGCAGTATGACCACGGATGCTCCCAAGAGAACCCCTGGACATCTGCCTGTGTGGTACCATGTCAGGAATCTGGCCATGGCTGCTGTGAGGGGATGCACGTGCCAATAATACCACACTACCCTGGTCAATGCCCACTGTATGCTGTCCCTCAGCTAAGGACATTGGTGACAATGGATGTATCGGCAGGATGACTGTGCAGATTGATGGGGTTGACTGCTGTGTAGTGTCAATTGGCTGACCAACGACAGACCCTGTCACACCTCCCTGTGCCATTACACATGTATCATCATAATCACTATCTCCAGCAGTGGCTTCAGGTTGCCTGCTGCACTCCACCAGAGCAACATCAGAACCTGTGAGAGGAAGATAGGAAACACAGTTTACAAATGTGTACACGATATTAGCACACATGCACACAGGTGCAGAGATACACATGCACACATGCACACATGCACACAGGCACACATGCACACATGCACACATGCACACAGGCACACATGCACACAGGTGCACATGCACACATGCACACATGCACACAGGCACACATGCACACATGCACACATGCACACAGGTACACAGGCACACATGCACACATGCACACAGGCACACAGGCACACAAGCACACAGGCACACTCCTCAGTACAGCAGATACAAACACAGACACACCTGCAATCCAACACATACACAATACTGTTTTAGGGTGGGTGACAGTATCACAAGGAAAAACATCACTGCACATGTGTCAGCATGCAGATTATGTGTTGCACAGGAACATGCAGTGCAAGTGTAGACAGCCCTTGTTAATAACAGCATACGTGTACTTGATGCTTGTGTGTAGTTGTTCAGTGATTGTCTCCACCCTGGGACACAATGTGTACAAGGACATAGCAATGTTGTGCAAGTGTTACAAGCTGTGGGTGCATATATTTGCACACACACAACACATGACGGTGCTACGTAATGACTGCTATGTGTACTTTTGTGGTCAGTGGAACTGGATGTGGTGTAGTAACATGAGCCATGATCAACATGCTTCTTGTGGTCAGTCAACAATAATAATGTGTGCCAGACAGGCAGCTAGCATGCTGTACCTGACGTGCAGTAACATGACTACATCCACTATTACACAGCCACTTGTTACATGGGTTTGTAAGGTGGCCAATAGTGAGCATTGCTTAACATGAATGTATTATTTGTTCAAGACTGTTGCACAAAGACATGATATGCCTCTACCCCTCAGGTATATTATGTGTGCTGCGTAGATGATAAGTGGGATACTGAAGGGTGGCCATACAGCAGGTGTCATAAATGGACATGTGTAGCAGGCTAAGGTGTTGTGTGTATGCCAAACATGTGTGTGTTGTGTACATGTGTATCAGGTATGCCTATACAATGTCCAGTACTGTGTTGCCACACATGTGTCATGCTCTGTGTATTTCATGTGAGTGAGGCAGCTACTGAGAATAATGGGATATGCATAGTCTCACAGCAAACATGCACAGCATGCATTATGCGTAGGTGTGTTACATGTGCACACACTACACCTCCATATGACATGCACATGTCATTAGCAATAGTATTGTTATTACACACTCACCAGCATGGATTGGCTGCCTTGCTGTCACTCCAGAGGGACCTGCAAAATATGAGAGTGATTGCCAGTGGCCACAACTGTGCCATTGATACTGTGAGTATGATAAAGTACAGTAGTACAACAGGTGGCTTTCACAGGTGTACAGATTATGCTCATAATATCAATCTTGCAGAAGAATAGGCAGGTTAACAGCTACACAAACAGTACACATCTCACACAAGCATAAACTACCAGTATTGAGAACAGTCAACTACAGATATGGCATGTTACCTGCACGCTCCATTTCAACATGCTGGGTGGCTCCGGCCTCCATGATGACACATGTTTGTGGATGTTGCTGTTGTTGGCCTGGAGCCACAATACTTAGGAGGTGCTCCTCCACACTGGTGAGGGGGGGTGGATAGGTACCCCACCACCTGTGGCAAGCTGTTGTCTGTGGATATCAGATGCACGCTGCCGGACATGTCTAATTAAATCACTGCAGTGATGGTGTACCTGCTCATATGTCCGGTTATTCATGCCTATGTCATTTACCCGACAGACAAGATCTTGCCACAGTGCAGCCCTCTCATGCTGGTTCTGGCTGGTCCTGGAAAACAGCACACAGCAATTCTGCACCAGGCTCTGGTGGATCTCCTGATCCTCTGCTGCTGTATAAGGTGGGTTTTGCTGATGCACCATCACCCTGGAAGGAAAAGAAAAATATGAGAGCAAGTCATGTGGCACACTTAATATTTTAATGTACTGATACCACTTAACTGCCATATATAGCATCTGTCTGTCTATCAGGGGATACACAAGTTCGATACCACATATCAGTGTCAGCCCACAACTGTCTGACAGTGCCTGCCGCACTCCATACAACAAACTAGTATACACAAGCGCTCGGCACACTGTTTGGGATACAATGCACAACCTCACACTGGGGGTATGTATCAAGCTAATGGATGAAGAATATTGTCATCCCGTGTAATGAATGCAATGCACATTTACAGTTTCAATGGTAATCCACCCTAGTCTTTGAGGCCATACCCCTACCTGACATATGTGCACAGTTGTTACTATAGCCAGCATACTGATGTCACAGAGTATGCATGCTGCCAGGTACACACACATACCCTGTAACACACATGTGATTGCGGCCATGGTACAGGCATCATTACACACACATTGCACATACATACACAACACAAATGCATGATGACACAGATGAGCATTAACTGTGTACCTCATAGTACTGTGTGCCCCTACTTACAGATACCTATGCATGAGGTATGTAATCTGTGCAGACTACAGGAAACACACCAGACAGTGTTACCAGGGAATGTAAACATACACCATACTGTAGTGTTTAGGCCTACAACATCAGGTAGTACAACAGTTCATATGTGAGCTGGATTCAACAGCAGTACCACTTACTGAGCATACATGTATTGCTCCTGCCTATGATGGGACACCGCAGTCATACACAGGGAAGTATGGCACAACATATGCCAATCTACTATGTTTGCATTCCAATAACTGACACATCTTTCTCTGGCCTCACACCAAGGACACCAACTACCATGACAGAAACAAACTCACACTAAGCTATCACACCTTTACAGACCTTGCACACAGTCAGTGTCACACTCATTCAATGTCACATAGCTAATATTGCACTGAGTACATGTGTGTGTGCATTGTGTTATAGGTAGGTACCATGCTATTGGCCCTGGGCCTAGGGCAGCCTAGCCATATGCTACCCTGCCCTTTGGTACACATGTAATGTGATTTTACTTGCTCCTGTGAAACGGTTGCACAGAGGTGACTCACAGGGCATATTACCTATCTCCATAAGATTCATCAGGGGTATGTATGACATCTACTAATAAGGAGCCTTGTTTGTTAATGCTAGGTGGTTTACTCCAGGGAATGGCATATTTGTGTATAGAAACCTGTACCTCCAGCATGTGCTGTTTAGTGTGGTGACAAGGATTATGGACCTAGGTCATGTAGGCTGGACGGATTGTGAGGTGTTGCCATGGTGGTTGGCCAACTGGTATGGGTGTTACATAACTGTGTATGTCCAGCAGTGGTAACCTCTGTGTAGGAAGTATGCAAGGCACTCTAGCTGTGGTTTTGTGAGTCAGTCTGCACAGGGAATGTGTTTGAGGGCATTATCAGTCTTTGTTAGGTATGTCTGTGGCCTTTCCACTTGCTATAGTTCTCATGGGAGGTACATACCGCATAGGACATTGTGAGGTGTAGAGGGGTACACTGTCTTACATTTCCCTAGCTGACACACCTTTTGTGATGACACGTACCATGTACAGGGATTACAAGACAAGTGTACCACTGTGGATATCAAAGGGGAGGCTATTGTACACCTGTGTCCCATGTTCTCTTCTGACACCTCCAGTGGTAGGCGGGCAACCACCTATGTGGTAGTTAGTGGGTAACATGTTTTGGAATGGGGTATGGTACTGCAGTATCAACACTGGTGTTCAGTCCATGTCTTGGTCACCAGGCACCTGTTGCAGCACATCTGCCCCCATGTCCCCCTCTCTCACTGTCTCTTTATATATATATATATATATATATATATATATATATATATATATATATATATATATATATATATACATATACATTTACATATAAATATATATATATATATATCAATATATACATATCTATATATATATATATATATATATATATATATATATATATATATATATATATATATATATATATATATATATATATATATATATATATATATATATATATATATATATATATATATATATATATATATATATATATATATATATATATATATATATATATACACACACACACAACCACTATATATAACTATATATATATATATATATATATATATATATATATATATATATATATATATATATATATATATATATATATATATATATATATATATATATACATATCTATAGACATTCATATCTATCTGTATATATGTATGTATCTATTATATCTATATGTATATATATATATATTCTCTCTATCTATCTCTATCTATCTATCTATCTAGCTATATATATATCTCTATCTATTAATACATACCTCTCTATCTATGTACATATATAAATATATATATATATATATATATATATATCTATAAATATGTATATATATATATATATATATATATATATATATATATATCGATATATAGATATATGTATATATATATATATATATGTTTATATATATATATATATATATATATATATATATATATATATATATATATATATATATATATATATATATATATATATATATATATGTATATATATATATATATATATATACACACACACACACACACACACACACACACACACACTTCTAAACATCCATTGCTGTACATATACATGCACATGTAGGCACATAGACTGCCCACCTTTCATTGTGGGAATATCACTTCTGAAACAGTTGTGAGACATACCATTCAGTTATGATATTGCACAGTGTTGTGCATAACGCATTATGCTGTCCTAAGATATAACATTATTCAGGGGTATGTATGACATCTACTAATAAGGTAATAAGGAGCCTTGTTTGTTAATGCTGGGTTGTTTACTCCAGTGTATGGCATATTTGTGTATAGAAACCTGTACCTCCAGCATGTGCTGTTTAGTGCGGTGACAAGGATTAGGGCCCTAGGTCATGTGGGCTGGATGGATTGTGAGGTGTTGCCATGGTGGTTGGCCAACTGTTTTGGGTGTTACATAACTGTGTATGTCCAGCAGTGGTAACCTCTGTGTAGGAAGTATGCAAGGCACTCTAGCTGTGGTTTTGTGAGTCAGTCTGCACAGGGAATGTGTTTGAGGGCATTATCAGTCTTTGTTAGGTATGTCTGTGTCCTTTCAATTTGCTGTAGTTCTCATGGGAGGTACATACTGCATAGGACATTGTGAGGTGTAGAGGGGTACACTGTCTTACATTTCCCTAGCTGACACACCTTTTGTGATGACACGTACCATGTACAGTGATTACAAGACTAGTGTGCACTCTGGATATCAAAGGGGAGGGTATTGTACACCTGTGTCCCATCTTCCCTTCTGACACCTCCAGTGGCAGGCGGGCAACCACCTATGTGGTAGTTAGTGGGTAACATGTTTTGGAATGGGGTATGGTACTGCAGTATCAACACTGGTGTTCAGTCCATGCCATGCCTTGGTCACCAGGCACCTGTTGCAGTACATCTGCCCCCATGTCCCCCTCTCTCACTGTCTCTATATATATATATGTATATATATATATATATATATATATATATATATATATATATATATATATATATATATATATATATATATATATATATATACATATATATGTAAATATATGTACATATCTACATATATGTGTGTATATATATATATATATATATATATATATATATATATATATATATATATATATATATATATATATATATATATATATATATATACATATACACACACACACACTTCTAAACATCCATTGCTGTACATATACATGCACATGTAGGCACATAGACTGCTCACCTTTCATGGTGGGAATATCACTTCTGAAATAGTTGTGAGACATACCATTCTGTAATGATATTGCACAGTGTTGTGCATAATGCATTATGCTGTCCTAAGGCCGTATAGTTGTAGCAGGCCTCACTGGCTCAGTCCCACAGAAGTTCACCACCACATGACATGTTCCTGCACCGCATGCTGTTTTCAATGCCGCACACTACAACCTACATTGATATGTGCACTCAGCAACCTTCAACTACATATGTATGTCCAGACTTCACTAACAGTTGCAGTATGTCCCTTGCCCTATGCACATCTGCATATACATATAGATACAGACTGCTAACACATATGGAGGGTTCACAGTATGTAGATTATTATATTATGTAGTTTACATTACCTTTGTCTCTGACAGCTTTTTTCTGCTGGTTTGCTGGCTTGCTTGCTGGCTTGCTTGCTGCCTTGCTTGCTGGCTTGCTTGCTGCCTTGCTTGCTGGCTTGCTTGCTGCCTTGCTTGCTGGCTTGCTTTTTATTTTTTATTGGTCTCTGTCTCTGTCTATGTCTCTATCTCTCTCTGTCTCTATCTCTCTCTCTCTGTCTGTCTCTCTCTCTCTCTCTCTCTCTCCCTCCAGTTGCTACAATGATATTATTGCATGTGTGGACTGGCAGTACAGGCTGCTTTTGTAGGTATCTGCAGATGTGCATGTGATGGCCTCTGCACCAATTGGTGGCCAGCATTTAGTAATTGCATGCAGCCTGCTGTGTGGTAATTGCAGTTCTCACTGTGATTTCAGGACACTGCTATAAAATGATAGGTTAGGTAGGCGTAGGCCTTTCAGTTTTGCAAGGTGGGGACCATGCTAGTTTGCTGTGGACACTGTCGTGTGAGTCAGAAGGTTGGTATATCTCTCATATCTAACGCTGTGTTGTAACCACTGAAATGCATGTTGTACTGAAAACTGACTTTTGCTTCTTCCAGTTCACTCTTCTCAGTGTGTATGTTAACTCACACCTGCTAATGCTAACACTGTTTACATGGGAGTATGTACTTACCTGTGGGATTTGAGGATTAACTAGCATACAACAGTAGTTCTTGCAATGTGTTCCTATGGCT
Organism: Protopterus annectens; assembly: GCF_019279795.1. Classification (NCBI taxonomy): domain Eukaryota; kingdom Metazoa; phylum Chordata; order Ceratodontiformes; family Protopteridae; genus Protopterus; species Protopterus annectens. The sequence goes on from NC_056739.1 coordinate 343,436,413, forward strand.
TTTCTATTTTCCCCTTACATTCACTCCTTGAATGCCTGATATTTGTCTTTACTGGAATGTGTTGCTATGGCTTTCCTATTTTCCATTTACATTCACTCCTTGTAATGCATGATATATTTCTTTCAGCACTAAGTTCTTATATGTTTGCTGTGGCTTGGTGGAACTTCATGTAGTCTGGTGAGCCCAAGGTCTGGGGTTTGACACTTACAGGGGTATTTTATTTTGCTGCTGAGCAGTACTAGGGCCTTGTCATACAGAGTGAATAAGGCACTTTTAAACAGTTGTAAGCAGGAAGCAGGAAGTCAGTGGGGACACCAGCTAGGGATGTGCAGGCTAGGTGTAGGGAAGGTCCATAGCTGCACATTTCTTTAACTGCAATAGCTGTACATATGTTTGACATTTGCTGTGACATTTGAAACCTTCCACCCCTGAGGGAGGGGTGAGGAAAACTAAGTATATTGTACTAACAATTATGAATATCAGGCACATGCAGTGCTTGTGAACTGCTATACTGTCATTAGTATGTTAGATGGCTACATCCTTTGATATTTCTGTGTTGTGCTCCAACATAAGGGCATGCTTGTGGAAGTAATTTTACAGCTATTCGCAGAGTATGTAACAGCAGACAGGCTGATATGCCTGTGGGTTTCTGACACTTGCAGGCCTCAGATACTCTCAGGTAAATATTTGACCAGCCTCAGGGAAAGGTACATATCAGTGGGATACACCCATGATATATTTCAGATATTCTGCAGTTGTGACTGTGGGGTATTTTGAGCATATGTATTACTACACCATTTCTGACATGCAAGTAGTGTCTACTTTAACTTATTGACAGTTACCATTACGTGGGATTCCCCACCTTTCTGCCTACTGTTAGTACATTTCACCGGGAGTCAGTGGGGCACAGGTAACATTTGTTTGCAAATCAGGGACATCCCTCTAAATCAGTCACAGTAGGGAGGTCTGGCCTCTTACCTATTCAAATATGGCGGTGTTTATCCTGCTCTGATACTGTGTGGGGTTTGTAAGGTGCTACTGTAACATTATTACCTACTAGCATGGCTGTTTCTCTTCTCACACTAATGTAATGCAATTCCACAAGAATTGCCAGTAAAGATACACAAACAAGCTTTGTGTAATGGACTTCCTATTTTCCCTTTACATTCACTCCTTGTATTTCATGATATATTTCTTTCAGCACCAAGTTCTTGTATATCTGCTGTGACTCAGTGGTAATTCATGCAGACTAGTGTGTCTGGGGTTCGAGACTGATGGGGGTATTTTATTTTGCTGATGAGCAGACTACAGGCCTTGTCATACAGAGTGACTAAGGCACTTTTAAGCATTTGTAAGTGGGTTTGCATGAGTTTGCGCGATGCTTAGCTACGCTTTTCTACGCTTAGCTAAGCACACACAAGCGCACACCCGCTGACTACTGCTTAAAAGTGCTTACTCCCGATAACACCCGCGGTAATTTCTTTTAAAGAAATGAAAATGGGTAAATAGGAAAGTAGGGAAAAAGGGGGCACAAAGAGGGTAGGACAGTAGGAAAACAAGCTCAGGATGTGCAGGATGGGTGTAGGGAAGGTCCATACCTGCCCATTTCTTTATCAGCAACAGCTGTGCATATGTTTGAAAATTGGTGTGAAATTTGAAACCTTCCACCCCTGTGAGAGGGGTGAGGACAACAAAATATGTTGTACTGACAATTAGAATTATCAGTTTACATGCCCAGCGGACATGTGTGAGAATTGGGCAGCTATGTATGGGGCGTAATTTTTTTTGGGTAAACACAAATGATGGGGACGGATGTTTGGATATCGCAAGCCCATGAGCCCACAGATGGCAAAAGTGGAACTGAGATCCCCAGCCATAGGCAGTTACTACTGCACCTTCACAGCCCAGGCCAGGACTGTGCTGGGGGCTGGATAGGACAGGCAGGCACACCCATGAGTTGCGCCACCCTCGCCTCAAGCTGGCGTAGGTGATCAGTCACGGAACACCTGATCTCACTACGCACCACAGACCTGACCCTATGGAGGGTGAGTGGAGGCTCTCCTCCGGCCATGCTTGCAGATGGGGGATGAGCCCCATCCCCTGCAGCGCTTCCACCCGAAGGTGGCACAGGGCCACTGGAGGAGGAGGTCCCGGCCTGGGCACTAGTGCCAAGTGCACTCGCCAGCTGAGGTGGGAGAGGTGGGTACGCTGAAACCCGCCTTCCTTGTTGTCCTATGTTTAGCAGTATTTTATGTCATTTTGGGTTAGTAACAAACAACACCATTCAAAATTAGTTGTAACAGCATGCATCAGTATTCCCATTAACCAAACACCCATGAATTCCGAACATTGAGCAGCAAGCATAACACATGCATATTTAGAACAACAGTGCACATTCCAACAGCATGCAGGGTTGATTGGTGGCAACAGGCCATCAGGTTTGGATATGTGAACAGGGTACATGCATCAACGTACATGCAGATATGCATGAACCAACAGGACAAATGTCCATGGGAATTAATTGTGAATACACATACCTAGTTTGATGTGGAATGGCATAATTTGTGAAAATAGGGTAGGGTGGAGAAATATTACATTAACAACTTACACTACCTATACATATACTGTACATTCCTAGTAGATGCAGATATATATCCCCTACATGTATTAGTACAGTTTCCTGTATGTAACCTTAGGAATGTTGGTGATGGGGATGTTACTGATACATTAATATACATTCCATTTTTATTCATATATGTTCATATCTGGCTGTGTTCAGGTACAGCATCCTGCTAAATTTGATTTATATGGGTCTAGACAACTCTGGATGTTCAGCATTTCATACAACCATACTATCTCCATAATGCAAGGGTACAGCAACATATCCAAATTGTGGGACGGACACAGTCCAGGTTCTGTACTTTATTTAAGACATTACACTCTTTGGTTGTAGCTGTCTCATTCATTTCATTATGTAGTGACTGCAGTATACCTTTATTCCAGACTTATTACAGCTTTCTTGGTAGCTTCAAACTGTCTTTCTCACACTCTCTCACTTATTTTATATTTACATTTCAGAATGGTACTTAATTCTAGGCTTCATTAACATTTATTACTGGGTTACAACAATCCTTTCCAGCTGACTCACTTATTTCATATGGCAGAATTTACAAGGATGTATTCGACACTTGTCTATCCTTTGTTGATTGATTACCACTCATTTTCAGGCTGAAGCAGTTATCTGATATTACAATACAGGTGGAAACTCTATTTGAGACTTGTTTAATCTTTATTACTGGATTGCATTACACTCTTTTCCAGGCTGCATCACTTATCTAATCTTACAATACTAGCAGAATCTTTATTCTAGGCTTATTTCACCTTTATTACTGGGTTACAACACTGAACTCTTTTACAATCTGTCTCACTTATATTCTATAGCAATACCAGCTTAATAATTACTAACCTGCCTGGTGGTGCAACCTCAGCAGCCTATCAGCATAGGCTCGCCGATTTGCAGAACGAACACCTGCAGCTGTAATATAAATAAAGTAATATTGGAACTCCATACTGTAGGCTAGGATAGCATTTCTTACATACGTAATTACATGGATACTTAGTAGTGGGGCATTGGGCATTTGGCGGGCCTCCTGGATCCAATGGTTCAGTTGGTCCTCCTTTCGTCGCTTCAGGTCTGCATGGTGGTGATGGACCTGTTCACCAGTCCTCCCTGTGGCACTGGTGAGATCATGTGCCAACCGGTTCCACACCTCTGCCTTATATGCTCCCCATTGAACCTGGCCCAGCATGAGTTGTGCTTCATGATCATGGACTAGGAGCCAAACCATATATTTTGACTCCTCAACACCCCACCTTTGTGCTCTAAAGGGATTTCCCTCTCCTGCACCTGTCATCCTGACTGCAAATGGGTACCACAATCAGTTATGGTGTGTATTCCTGCCTATGGGGCTTATATAGGCTAGTTTTCCCGCACTTATCTGTGATTGGCCATTTTGGATATTTATCAGCTTAAAGCATACCTGCTTTGTCATGGTTCTATTTTCATTCATTCCTATATATATGATAATACTGTATTTCTCAGTGCAACTGTCATGGCTTAGTGGTTCAGTACTTTGACTATGGTGCACAGTATCCTGGGTTCAACCCTTGGCATTGCTTTTTTATTTTACTACTGTCTAGACAGGCTAGGAGGTGTGTCTGTGTAAAGGCGGCTTTGATACAGCTTGCCCAATGTTGCCCGCCGGTAAGCTGGTTGGCACACTGCGCAGCTCCGCGCTAATGGCTTACGCTGGGTAAAGTGTTATTTAGCTATGAGCACTCATATTACGCTGGGTGAAGCGCTGCTGAGCTACGGGCATTCATATTAAGCTTGTTAAAGTGCTGCTCACCTATGGGCACTCATATTCAGCTTGCTAAAGAGTTGCTCAGCTGTGGGCAATTATGATCCTTTTTTTATAAATTATTCTGTCGGATTTCTTCACAAATACATAGCCCATTTCATTACATTTTACTTAAATTATAGTTTTATATATATATATATATATATATATATATATGTGTGTGTGTGTGTGTGTGTGTGTGTGTGTGTGTGTGTGTGTGTGTGTGTGTGTGTGTGTGTGTGTCAGGGGATTGTTTCATACTTATTTAAATAAAAATGGTGAATGATGTTGTGGGGGCTTGAACCATGACTACCTCCTCTTTGGCCAACGTCTCTACCGCTACGCTATTGCTACTTGGCTTAATTTGCATATGTAGATCTTATATGCTTTTCAATGTCTGATAACTGTGGCTGAGCGAAGGGCATACCTGCGCAAACGAGCGCAAATGTGGGCAAACATTCTTGAAATTATAAAAAAAAAAAATGAAACTGCTATTTTTACGTTTTACACATTTTCAGTAGGGTTTAGTCTGTGGGATGTGTGGTGTTGTGTTCCTTGACATTTCAGCGGACTCGCTCGTGGGTGTTTACTTTCGGGCCTCTGACTCTTCTGGGGGCGTGTCCCTTTGCAGTCCTCGGCATTCGGACATGCCCCCTACTTTCCTGCATGGACCGTGTTAGCCTAGGATATGATTCAGCATGCCCTCATGTATATGCATGGCATGCTGACATCATACCATTCAACTGCAGCCTCCGAGTAAGACATTAAGTTTTACACGGAGGTTTTGTGAATCCAGCCCTATGTGTATTACAATATAATATAATATATACTGAAGTGACTATGAATACACTGGCTATTATCAATGTACAGAATACTTCTTACTGATAATATTGCTATCTGTATACTTTTAATAGGTTTTATTTCTCACAAAATAATTACAGATGTTTATCATAAACTAAGTTTTTTTTTTTTTTTTTTAGAAAATGCACTGGAATGCAAGCTGTGTGTAGGGTGCTAGAGGTGGGATATTCCACAGGTATTAATGAATATCTCTCCACTCAGGGTATATCAACCATATGCACCCTGAGCATCATGGGATCCAGAGGCATGATGCTGTATCCTTTAACTACTCAAGTTATCTGCCGGTGTAAACTTGTGTATATGTCACAAATTCTCCATGTAAACATAAACAGGACTCCTGGTTATGTATATAGTCTTGTTAATGTAGCTGTGGTAGAATGTATGGGAGTGCACTGCTTTTGTATCAGACCAGCTTTGTGGAGTGCGGAGGATGGATGCTGCTGATAGGAATGGACCTCTGTGGAAGTGGAATCCGGTGTCATGATGAGGCACTGCCACTTGTCAATGCTGCATAATGGCATAATTGTAAGTGAACTTCTGGGTCTGGCTGCCATAATTAGGATCAGAGGGGTTTTGAATGTCAGAACTATTGTAAGTGAATCTGTGTAGAACTGGCTACCGTAATGTTAAACACAGGCTTATCGCCATACTGCACTGCAAGCCAAATCTGAGAACTGTCGTGCAGAATTTTGTTACAAAGGAGCACTGTAACCAGACACCAGTCTGTGTCATGTGGCCAATGGGTTAATACAATACAAACAAAAATCTCAACTTTCATCTGGCGGATGTGCATATTATACTACTACTACAATGTAGTTGCATGACCTATATGATTTGTGGGGGTGGGATGGAATATGACTTTGTGTAAGCAAGGCATTGGCATGACATCTACCTTTTAGGGTGTGTGCCACACTGCTTGTGTCTGTACAGTCAATTCCTGGATAAACTACTGGGTAGGGGGGATTAGCAATGCATGCCACTCAATTAAAATACCATCAGGCAAACGAACTGCAACAAATAGTTATACAATGCCTACTCCTGTCTCTAGCATGGTCAAGGCTGACCCTTAGAACAGATATGCAGTTGAGCTTGGTTTAAAACTGTTTACAGAAATCACCATTGTATGCTTTACTTATACCTCTAGTCAGTAAATGTCAGACATTACAGGAATATTTAGAAAGAAATACATAATTTAATGGAATACTTTCCCTTTTGCATTTAGCCTGAGCCCACATAAAAACAGCATGTATGGCTCACATTTTAAATGTGCAGAATCCAGCATTTTCCATTATGCTGTAGAAATATTATTGTCTTCTTTCTAGAAGTTTGAACTGACTTCTGCAAGGCATCATCCGAAGTGATATTTTAAGAATATGCAAGCCAGCAGTTATTATAATCATATTCTGTTCAACTTTTGCGCAGTCTTCCAATTTATTTTATTTTTATTTTATTTTGAATTTTTGAACTGGGATAGCGCACTGATGCCATTGGTCCCATTTCACTCTGGAAAAAACACAATAGTTACATTGTATTATAAATAGAGTGAGTGACAAAATGCAAGAAATGTATATTATATTCAAAGTGAATGTCATAGTTTGTTTTTGGGAATAGACTGCAGATTAATGATATTATATACAGTTAGTGAAAAAAACACAATATAAACATGCATTATATATAGAGTATAAATCAGAGATGGCATGCTCAAAGTATCACAATCAAAAATAGAGCCAGAGCAAGGTATGCAGAGATAAGACGAGAGGAAAGGAATAATTATTGAAGCCATTCTTATAATTTTCTTTTTCTGAGAGATGTTGCAAAATGGTATAGCATTTGTTATAACTTGAAACTTCAAATGACAAGAGATGTACAATAGTTATCCAAATGATGTACTATTTGTACCTACAGCAAGTTATCTTTGTTTTATGAATTATTGGTATTTTCTGGCATCCTCACTATTTATGTTAATATCAGTTTTTTGTATCATGGACGTTTGGGGGTGTTATATGTGGGTACAGGCTAGATGTTTACTCAAATTCGTAATATTTGAATTTCAGGTGCAGTTTAACTGCATTATCCTCACCAGTTGAAAGTTGTACACAGGTAGTGGAAACAGCTTTATTACTTCTGTTGTATTACACATTTATACATGGTTATGCACAGGGTCAGTTAGTATACTTAAGGAGTACAGATACATGGGGGCCTACCCCCCTACAAGAACATGGGGGCCTACCCCCTACAAGAAATGCTTATTTTATATTGTGTGGCCATTTCTGTTTCTAGTATGTCAGTGATTGTTCCTTGTTACAGAACACAGTGCTTGTGCTCCTAATATACTGTTAGGTGTATATTATCCTCACTTGGTTTTCCTCTGACATACAAAATAAAAACCTACATCCTAGGTGACATGAACATTAACTGGGCCAGTATAAACTCTCAAACCTCATCCCATCCAATCAATCTATTCAACTTTACCCAACTAATAAATTCCCCCACCAGAACAAACAAAGATGGAGCCTCTGGCACCATCATAGATGGGATCTTAACAACAAAGGCAGGTATCCTTCCTGACCCTCTCAATGACCACCTGCTAGCCTTCGCAGACTGTCACCCCTCCCCTCATCAAAAGCACCATCACTACATCCAAACTCGTAACCTCTCCCACTTCAATCCCTCAAATTTTTCCATTTAAAACTTACCTACTGGACCCACTTAAAAACCCTGCCCCTCAACAATACCATCATCTACTTCAACGTAACCTTCTTACATTTACTCAGCAACCACGCTCCTCTAAGCACCAAATGTGTCAAAGCTAAAACATCCCCCGGCTATCAAAAGAAACTAAACTTGCTATGCTCTAAAGAGACAAAAAAATGGAAGCAATTCCAAAGCAACAAACAACCCAATACACAAGTTAAATACAAACAACTCTGCCACTATGTACAAAAACGAATAACTAGAGAACACAAAGCATACTACTCTAAACTTCAATCTGAGCCAACCCTAGAATATTCTGGAACACCATCTCCTCTATCCTCCATCCAGGAAATACAGATAACACCTGTCCCAATCCCAACCTTACTGATCTTGATACAGCTAGTCTATTCAACTCTTTCTTCATGGACTGTATATCTAAACTGTCCTCCTCCTTGCCTCACCCCCCCCAATCACAACCCTGCCTACCCCCTACCTCTCTGATCATATACCTCCTTCCTCCCCTTTCAACCTTAAACCCATACCCACAAGTACAATAAAAAACGACTCCTCCAACTAAAACCTTGCCGCAATGCATCAGATAACCTGCCATCTTCCTTTCTCAAAATATCCGCTGAAAGCATTGCCTTTCCCATTTCCATCTTAATCAACAGATCCATCAAAGAATCCTGTGTCCCTTCTATCTAGTGACATGCATACATCATCTCACTGCACAAGTGAGGTAAAAACACTGACACCACCAATTTCAGACCTATTGCCATCCTTTCCTTTCTCTCCAAAGTCCTGGAGAAATGTATTCATTCCCAACTGATGCCATATCTTAACACATAATAACCTTCTCACCCCCACTCAACATGGCTTCCGCCCTGGCCATTGTACCATGCCTGCCCTCCTCTCCTTTCTTGAAACCATTAACCTAGCATGTGACTCTTGCAAATTTGTATCAAGCCTGTTCCTTGATCTATCCAAAGCCTTTGATACTGTCTCACACCCTTACACCGCTCACAACTCACCTCCCTTAACCTGTCACCTTCCACCATAGCCTGGTTCATCAACTACCTCTCTGAATGACATCAAGCTGTACAATGGAAATCCTTAACTTCTCTCACCACACACACCTCCATCAGTGTGCCCCAAGGTTCTGTTCTTGGGCCTTTACTCTTCAACATATTTATCAATAACTATCACCTCTCCATTCCCGAGTCCACACTAATCCAGTATGCAGATGATTCAACAACCATCTGCTCAGCAGACTCCCACTCTATCCTACTTCTAAAAACCCAATCAGCTTTCTCCAAAACTGAAACTTGGATGCAGGACAATAACCTGGCCCTAAACACAAATAAAACTAAACTAATGATCTTTTCCCCATTTAGAAACTCCTCTATCGACAAAAACTCCTTCTCCATACTCAGCCAGATAAAAGTCCACATTGAAATTGTATCAAACACTAAACTCCCTGGTGTCATTATTGATGACTACCTAAAATTTGACACCCGTATCCAATCTACAAACAAAAAACACACCAAAAACGCATGCTTCCATACAGACGCTACCTCTATCTTACCCCCACCACTAGAAAAACCCTAGCCTCCACCTACCTTCTCCCTTCTCTCTTATATGGTGCTCCTCTCCTGACCAACCTCCATCTTAGTCTGCAATCCAAACTGGAATCCTGCTACAATAAAATAAGCAAATTTGCCCCCATTTCCAAAAATCCATCCCAACACTGCCACTCTCTCCATGCTCTGCAATGGCTCGAACTACCTAATCACCTAAACTTCCTAAGACTCACTACTGCCGAGAAACTCATCTTCAAGCCTTCCAGCTGCCCCTCTCTCTCTAGCACCATAGCCCCTACAATCCTGACCACGCACTCAGATTTGAAAACCAAAACCTCCTTCAAATCTACCAAACCTCACAACCCCCAGGCTACCTCCTGCTATCATACTCCATATCCAAACTATGAAACTCCCTGCCTCCCTTTGCAACACTCCAAACCTTACCAACTTCAAATCTCTCTTGTTATCATACCTTTCCTCTAAATGGATTTGCCCAAGCCACTCTCCAATATAGCCACCTCCCTAGCTCCCCTCAGATCCATCCCCTGCTTCTTCTCATAGTATTACTTTGTATGCTATTACACCCCATAATACTAACATTGCTCTTTCTTCTGCTTCACATTGGTTACCATTGTTAGATCTATGTAATGCTGTATAAACAAAACTGACAACAATCACCTATTATTATTTGTATTTTCTTAAAATTAATAATATTCTATATTTCTTTCAAAAACTGTATTATACCCCATGTGCATATTCTCAGTCTGTTGTATATAAACTGTATTGCATTAAGTATGTTTGTAAACTGACTATTTTACTATATGTATGTAACTTTATGTATGTTTGTAAATGTAGTGTTTATCCCGGGGCTTCCACTGAAAACTGGTTCTTCTTGGTCCAGGAGACTTCCCCGGTCATCAAACTGAAATAAATAAATAGGTGACTACTTGAGATGTGCTACTGCAGCAACCAGTGGGAAGTATGTCTAGGCTGTGTCTCATTTGCTCCTGCTTTTGCCCTGGTTCCCTAAAAATATTTTTTTTATTTTTTGGGCATGGAACATGGCTGTGTACTACAAGCAGATAGTAATTTCAGACATTATGTACTTGTTATTCATGGGAAAATGCATTTTGATGTAAACCATTTGGTTCTATGGACATTATAAATTAATTATAGTGCTATTTCGAAACTGTGTATATGTCCTGAACTTGGCTAGGAGTTAGCTTCTAGGTCAGGGCTACCCCATCCACTGAGGTATGATGAAAACGCCCTCTTGGGCTCACTGCAACTTGTTGTGTTTAGCATAAATAAGTACCACTACCTGTTTATAGAATATTCTCTTGTTCTTGGTTTTCTGATTTTCAGATTATGCCAGACATTTTGCTGTTGATAAGCTTCTGTGACATGCTCCTTGGCTATCTTCATGAGACCCTGAGTCTAATCCTGAGGTTTAGGACCTACTCCTCAACAGACTCCTTGTGGGATTCAAACTCACCGTGCCACTCATCTTGAACTTACTACATGGGTGACCTTACACTGTGTCCAAATGGAGAGGTGATAAATTCAGCAAGCAAAGGAGAGTGGTATTGCTGGAAATGAATTCATCCTCAAGTCTTAGTGATTACCTTCATGAGATAAGCCCTGTTTTCTCAAAATCTCACCAAGACAATACTGATATGTAGACTACATTTTATATAGAATATATCATAGACAGATGTAGGTTAATAAAATAAAAGACAACAGGGTGCATAAGTCCCAGCATAAAAAGGTATCCAGTCTTAGTAGGCACACTGGTGTCAGGATGTGAAAAAAATGACAATGTAGAGTCCTCAAAATATGGAAACATTCCTACAATGGGGTTAGGCTAGGATCAGGGTGAGGATAGCACCCATTGTAGAAGAAAGTAGTAGTCCATAAAAATCACAAAAACTGGCAGGCCAAAAAAGAGCCATAAAGATGATAGAATGGACTGTTGAAGATAAGAAAGAAATTATGTATTGTTACTATTATGCAAGAAGCCCAGAATTATTTCCAGACAGAAGATATACAAAAAATTTAAGAGAGAAATTAAAGGAAAGAAAAATACTTACACAAGAAAAAATGTCAAAAGCTACAAATGCAAATGCATGTTAATTAATACAACAGATTCATGAAAGCATTATATAGACTATTGGGCCATTTGGAAAAAGAAATGAATGAGGAAGTGCAAAAATATAAAAAAACAAAATCGAAAGATTTTTGAAAGGTATACAAAATAAATATGGACATGGGAAAGAAAGAGAGATCTGATATGGTGTAATATTTATGCAAAGGAGAACGCCAAATTAATTAATACAAATCTGATATGGTACAATATTTATGCAAAGGTGAAAGCCAAATTAATTAATACTAAAAGCAGCTCCAAAGATATTCAAACAGAAATAATGGCCAAGCACCAGATATGGAAAATGTCACAATACAAAAATTAAGATCACAAGGGCAGGAATGTTGAATAGAAGATTGGTAAAGCAGAAGTTAAAAAATAGTGCAGACAGTCTAACACAGATTATGTCACATCATGATGGAAGTATAAAGGAGAAACATGGGCAGCGGGACACATCGTAAGAAGAAATATAGACACGGTAAAGAAAAGGAAATTTAATATGTTACAATACCTATGCAAAGGAGAAAACAAAACTAATCAATACACAAAAAAGCTGCACCAAAGATAATTGAAGAGAAACATGCAAAGGCATCCAGATATGGAAAATAAAGGGGGAAGCAGAAAAGATGATTAGTAAGTTAAAGAAATAGAAACTTAAGTTATGGATTACCTGTGAAGGGAAGGTGTTAGTGTAGAAAATCTAATTCTGATAACATCATAACATGAGAGAATAATGAATCCCAAAATTAAGGAGAAAGCAGTGGAATGTGAAGCTTCTGATCAGTTACCATATAAATATACTTTTGATCATTTAGTAGGAAACCAGTACAAAAGTTCAGTTGGAGTTGCACAGCATGTGAAGAAACAGGAAGCAGTGGCAACTCTGATGCAGTCATTGTTGTGGAGTGATAGGCCAGTGAGTTCCTGTATGAAAGAACAATGGATGACACAGGGTGAAGCTGAAGAGAATGTGGCATGGGAAGATTTTCTGGAACTATTTGTTGAATGCCCACAAGAAATGGAAAACAAAAAATGTGCCCTTAGTTTAAGAAAATAATTCCTTGATTGAACAGAGATGGATAGACAAATTAAGATTCATAGGTTCATAAGTTGGTACTAGGCTATCAGCCCTAGGGTATACAAGACTAACCATAACAATTCCCTAGCTATTTTTCCCCACAATATTTACTTCCCTGGATCCCTGTCTAGCAGGGTGACTGACATGATCCCCAGGGTGAATTTCCTATCTCCCATCCAGTCCTCAAGGTTCCTTTTGAAGACGGGCAAATAGGTGCTCTGCTTGACATATATGGGCAGTCTATTCCAGAGTCTGGGGAGTCCCTGGGTAAGGAACCTATCCCTCCAGCATGTTTTGTTCATTGTGATGGCAAGGTTTAGATCCCTGGAGCGTGCGGCTCTGAGGGATTGGGATTTCTTTAAGTGTAGCATGTCCAACAGCTCTGAATTTGACATGGCCTTGTATGTTAAGCAGAGATTGCCTCTGAGTAAACGATATGTGACAGAGTATAGCTGGAGTTTATTTAGATGGTCAGTATAGGGCATCTGCTTTAGGAATATGATTATTTTAGTGAGGTATTTCTGCGGCCTTTCCAGTTGTTGCAGATGTCTTGAGAGGTACATACCAAATGAGACGTTGTATTCTATAATGGGTCTAATGAGAGATGAGTACAGTGGGACAATGACCTCCTTTTTTCTGGATGAAAAGCCCTTAGTGATGAGGTGTGCTACATAGAAGGATTTCCTGACTGTTGTGGCTATGTGGTTACCGAAGGTGAGGCCACTGTCCACCTGTGTCCCTAAGTCCCTTATCACACTTTCAGTGTTTATTGTACTGCCAGTTATGTGGTAATCCAGGGGTATATGTTTTTTCCCAAAGGGGAAAACTATACATTTCTTAGCATTGAGCTTGAGTCCATGGCTCTGGCATCAAGCATCTGTTTCTGTAAGGCCCTTTTGTAGAATATCCACATCATTTGGGGTTTTTAATAATGGCTCCCAATTTGCAGTCATCTGCGAACATTGTTAGCTAGAATCCCTTAGTGTTGGCCTGTACTTCATAGAAGTAGATGCCAAACAAGAGAGGTCCCAGGACTGAACCCTGAGGTACTCCACTTGTCACTTGTCTGGAGCTGGATTTTGAGTCGGTTACTTTTACAGTCTGGGTTCTGTCAGTAAGCAGTTGGCAACCCATCAAGTGACGTAGGGATTAGATCAATGAAAGAAATAGACTAGAGAAAGTCAATAAGACCAAGATGTTAGATTTTTGAGAAAACAAATGCAGTAAACAGGACTGTTCACAGAAATTCATGCACTATAACAGAAATAAATAGGATATATTATTGTGCAGTTACATTAATAACAGACACAGTCTTACCACAAGAATATAGGACAATAAGGAAAAGGAATGGAAAAATCAAATGCCATCATGGAAAAATCAAACAGTAAAACTATATAGCAATTAAGACAAAAAGTGTCACTGTCAGAAGAATACAGAAGAGGAAATAGATCAACAAAAATAGCGAGAAAGATAAATATGATAAAAGCAACACATAGTATCAAAAGAGACCAGGATCTGTTGTACACTATTGCAAATAATAAACTAAAGATATCAGCACAGACAGAAAAAAATTAGAATATGTATAAATAAATATAAAGGAAAAGTAAAAATAAGCAATTTATTCTTGACCCAAAAAAGTTTTATAGAGAATTGGGAAACAAGGCATAAAGAATAGAAACACCTCCAAAAAAAATATGAAGAAATTGACAAATTTTGGAGAAATGTCTATGAAGATCTTGTGGAACATAACAAAGATGCTTAATGGATAGAAGAAGTACAAGAAAGAATAAGAAGTTCAAATGTACAGGATATGAAATGGGATGAAGTAACAGCTAAAGAAATTGAAATAAAGTTAAGAAACTCTCCTAATTGGAAAACATCAGGCGCAAATGCAGTACCTAACTCCTGGCTAAATGTATTAACATCTTTACATGAAGATTTAGCCATGAGCATGAACTATTTATATGCACACCCCGAACAGACACTAACCTGGTTAACAACAGGAAAATGATACTACTCCCTTAGAGTAAACCTGCGAGATATCCCAAAAACTGTAAACCAATAACTTGCATTTCAATGATGTATAAACTATACTATGGAATTGATGCCAACAGTGTTTATAGCCATTTAGAAGAAAACTCAGTCATGGAAACAGAACCAAAAGGTGACAGAAGAAAAGTATACGGAACAAAGGATTATTTGTTCTTAAATAAAGTGGTAATGAAGAATTGTAAAAAGGGGAAGAATCTAAGTATGTTATGGATAGACTACAAAAAAGCATTTGACAGCATCCCACATTCATGGATAAAAGATTGCTTACAAATGTATAAGATACACCCTGCATTGATCAATTACATTTTAGTGACCCTGAAACAATGGAAGACCGTGTTGCAGCTAAGCTATGATAAAAGACAAATGATTATCCCAGGAATAAAAATTCAAAGGTGGATATTCCAGAGCAACTCTTTGCTACTGCTGCTCTTTTGTCTTGCCCTTAACCCATTATGCTGTCTACTTCATAGATTAGGTCATGGCTACAATTTGGATCCAAGAAAACAAGACAGTGTAAAGACTTCTAATCTTCTGCATTGTTCAGCAGATGGGGATTCGAAAGCACAACTGCAAGTGGTGAAAACTTTCTCAGATGATATAAGAATGTAGATTAGGAGTGTAATACTGCTAATGAGATGGGAAAGAAGGGGGATCTCTAGCCAGCTAGCATGTTGGCACTGCAAAGGAGGTATCACCTAGCACTGTATATGATTTTAAGGGAACACATTGGAGGCACACAAAATCATTACAACAGGTTATGATAGGAAAGGAAAAAGCTATAGACTCTGGTACATGTAAATGTTTTTTGGTTAAATGCTTCAGATGTTACCAAATGGGAATGTACAGTTTCATTGTCCACTGAGGTGGAGGGAGAACAATAATTTGAAGAAGCATCAAGGAAGACTAGCACTGTGACAGGTGTGGGTTGTTTACAAACAACAGCTGTACATAACTATCACAAAAGTCTGCATGCTATAACAGTAGAGGGGAAGAAGACCATTGCTGAAAGAGAAAAAGCCTCAAACATAATCATAGAAGCTGCAGTGTTCAAACATGAGAGCACTGGCTTGGAAGTCCTCTCTAGTTGGGGCTTTAGGTGGGAACCCTTTTCAAGTACCTTTGGCCAGATTTTATGTGGATTGGAAAGGGGGACAAAGGATCAATGAGGCATCTGAGTTTAAGGACATTCCTGCGGGTGTCCTAGGGACTGACTTTGACAATATGTTTCACTGTGTGCATGCTGTTGCATACAACCAAGTATAGAGGTAATCACGATGGATAGTCAGTTGGGTGGAGGATCAGACTGGGCCCAAACCTTCATCTGGCAATTGTAATACATCTACTTTTAATGGAGAGCTTGTGAGAACCAGTGACCAAGAATATGAGCCACTGCAAGGAAAAAGTGATACTTCAAGGTGAATGGTCAGTGAAAGCAATTAGGTAGCAACTGCCACATCTTTGAAAGAGGCTACCAATTCATGTGAAGCAGAGCACCTCTATGACACTGTTCAAGAGCAACCTGGATGAGTGGATGGGGCACCGTAAATTCTTAATGAGGATAGCACCCACAACCCTCCTGGACATTAGATGGGGTTGAAACAGCTAGGCTTAGAATGACCTCTAGGACAATAGCCTATTAATCTCCTATGATCCTATGTCATTTTGTCTTGATAAATGTGCTAAAGCAACCTTTAAAGCAGGGAAGCTGCATCACCAAGAAAATATCAGTCTCAGACAGGAATGTGCTATAAAAGAACTGGAGCAAGAGGAAGTGTATAAATATTTGGGAACTGATGAAAGATCAACAATAAAACATGAACAAATGCAACTAAAACTTAGTAAGGAATATTTTAAAAGATTAAAATTAATACTGAAAACAGCTCTGGCATCAAGGAACAAAGTCCAAGCTATAAACCAATTTGTTCTTCCTGTTCTAACTTACAGTTTTGGGATGAATGACTGGCCTCAGAATGTGTTGTATCAGTTGGACAGGAAAACAAGAAAAATACTTCATGCTTATCAAATGATTTCTAAAAATGAGTGTTTACCAAGATTATGTATTCTCCATTATGTAGGACATATGGGCCTCCTTGAAATTGATTATATGTATAAATCTTCACTCGTGTGACTATATACACATTTGCTGACCTCACAAGATCCAAACATAAAGAAACTTTTAAAATATGATGAGAACAAGTCTAAAGTGACTTTCCTGCTTAGTTTAGCACAAGCACATTGGTGTCACGTAGGAATTGAAACTGAACCAGAAGTAGTTAAAAATCAAGCAGCAACTTAATGTGCCAAAAAATGATAGAAAGAATATAAGGTGAAGTATCAGAGGAGGAGGCAAGACATATGGAAAATGCATAAATATAGTTGCAAGTACAGAAACCTCTAGGGACTAATCTCATGTTGATCAGGATTTAATGCAGGAGTGGTTAAGGAGAGATGAATTTAAACCAAAAGTTGAAAGGTTGATATTGGTGGTCCAGGACAGTGGATTACATACACTTTGGTTTACAAACTCCATTGAACATGTTGGAGAAACAGATAAATGCAGGTTTTGTAAAACAATTGGAAACTGTCACACATCTTGTTGCTGCATGTGATACACTAATGGCAGAAGCACTGTATACTGAAAGGCATAATAAAGTAGCAAGATTTTTGAATTCGGGATTGTGCATTGGAGCATGATCCACAAAGCATTATAGAAAATGATAAAGTTTATATCACACAAGATCACTTATTACTAACAGTTCACAAACTAGATGCAAAAAAAAAACAAGATATAGTAGTCTAGGAAGAGAAGAAAAAAGTGTCCCTGATGACTGAAATTACTATACCTAGTGATTAATGCGGTGTCTTGGAATAAGAGATCTATTGAATATAAAAAGATAGCTGTGTTTTTGGAAGCTGCATTCATGCAGAGTACTATTAATGTGGTATCCAGGAATGAAATATCTATTGCATATAAAAAGATAGATGTGATTTTGGAAGGTGCAGTCATGCAAGGTACTATTAATGTGGTGTCTAGGAATGAGAGCTCTATTGCATATAAAAAGATAGATGTGCTTTCTGAAGCTGCATTCATGCAGGGTACTACTGATATTGACACATCTAGACTTTTAATCAGCAAATTGCCCATATATCCTTATTGTGTTTGGTACCCCTAAGACACATAAGGATATTTTCTGCCCTCCATACAGACTTATTGTGTCAGCTAACAACTCAAAGATATACCCGTTGGTAGTATACATCGATCGTATACTTAAAGAATTTATTAAACAAATTTATCATATATTAAAAGACTCTCGGGACTTTGGGTAAGATTAATACATGTTTATGTTCCTTTGGTGAGTTTTTTTACTGTTGATGTGGTGGATTTGTTTTCTTCCGTTTGTCCCTCTGCTGGTTTGGATTTGTTCCATAAAGCCATTACTGAACTTACTAGCTCTACTATTCATTTTATCATTGATTTAAAGGAACTAGATTTCACCAATAATTTTGTTGTATTTGAGGATGAATATCATGCCACTTAACCTCTTACAACAAGAAATCTGGGCAAAGCTATAAGTAAATGTAGGACAAAGGCCCCAAAACAGGTACACTTTTTTAAAATATTGCTCTTACTAGCTTAGAAAATTGATAGGATAAGAGGTGTTGCATTAGCATGAATTTTCTGAAGGGTATGAAGTCTTAAAGTCAAATGTCTGTCATTATTTTCTAACGTCAGTCTTTAATGATTTGTCACTAATTTGCCAGGAAACCACAATTTTATGAAAAACAGACAAAAATATGTGGCAATGTGGCAAAAATCTAGATAATCTGTGAAAATCTATACCGTTCAAAGGTATGGTGAATATTATAGACAAACTAAAGGTTTTGCTACCGGTGCATGTTGTACCCCAATATATGCTAATCTCATGTTATACAGCTGCAAAATAAATTTGCTTTGTCCAGCTCTTTTTTTTTCCAGATGGCACACTTACTTGAGGTACGTGGATGACATTTTTATTGTATGGAGGGATGGGGACATCGATACTCATACTAATTTTATCATCTTTTTGAAAAAATCTTCTTCTTTTTTTGTCACTTACTGGGTACTTTGATTATGATTCTATTGCTTACATAGATGTAACTGTTTTCAAGGATTATACTAGTAACACCTTTGCATCTAAAATATTTTGCAAATCTACTTTTTTCAAATAGCTACTTAGATTACCACAATTGTGATCTTCTACACATTTTTAAAGGTCAGCTGGTGAGAGCTACTCAGATGTGTTCCACTAGTGATTTTAATGTTGAAGTCGATACTGTGAGAAACATGTTTTTGGAAAGGGGTACCCTAAATATTTTCTCAATAATATTGTCACTGATGTCGCCAACTAAGGGGTGAAATATATTTTCCACTGCCATGATAAAGTAGCACATACAGAAACACTTACACAGGTTGTAACTTCAAACATCATTCCCACTGGTAACTTTACACGAGCACTAGTGGTGACACACAGCAATTTTGCAAATAACTTTCAGGACATTGTTAAAAGGAAATGAAGCATTTTTTTTTTAAATAGATGAAGTTATTTTCAAAACAATAGGTACTAAACCATCATTTGTGTTCAAAATGGGATAAAATATATTTTTGAACACCCATACAATGTCCCCCAACCCTATCATAATAGAAATAAAGAAATTAGGAAATGTGCTGCATGTCATAAATGTATGTACATTCTAGAAAAGACAGGCGTCTTGGTTGTTAACCCACTAATGAAAGTCAAGTTGGCATACGGGAGTTGTTTCACTAAAGGACTTATATACATTTCTATCTGTCAAATTTGTTTTAGTTTTGCAAAATAATTTATGAGCATATTTATGCTATCAACAAAATTAACATGAAGAATGCATGAACAATGCACTGTGTAGGCCTGCTTAAAGTTGTGAGGGATTTACTAAGTTTTTTTTTTTTGCTATTGTAAAAACAGTACCTTATGATGTTAGAGGGGAGGTTGGGAGATGAAAGTAGAGATGAAAGAACTGTTTTTGGCAGCTTAAACTTGATGCTGCATATGGCAAGAGTCTCTATGAACATATATCAATAGTACCTATGTTAAAACTTAAAGCTAAAACAAACCAGTCACGAACGGAACGCTGAAGCTTGCTGTACAAGTGCTATACAGATGCAGTAACTGTAAACACTACCAGTATACCAATAACACAGTACGATTCAATATTCACGAACAGGAACTCCTTTATTTAATTTCAGTAAGCGCTTTCACCCGATGTGGGCTTCATCAGACTGTACAACAAACTAAAATAAGCACAGTCCTTATATACATAAAATAATCAGCTGATTAATTATACAATTCATTAAGTAATCAATAAAATCACCCACAACATCAATTCATATTCAACTAGGTGAAAAATATAAAAAGCTTATAAATAATTATATATATAGAAAACATGATAAAAAATATATATATATATATGTATGAACATCTAAAAGAGGAGTCTTGTCAATGCTCCTAAATGGCTCTAACAATTTAATGCATTTTACAGTAAATCCACAAGATGGCAGTAGTAGATGAATTAAAAATACTATGGAAATACTGTAAGATATTAATTAATGAGACATGTTTCACTGATAAGAATAATATTGAAATGACAAAATAGCTAACAAAGAGGTAAATATAGCAAATAATATTAATATATTACCTCTTTATGGCCCTCTTTATTCTTCTTTTCTTCAGAAATGGGTATAAACTAATCTTGTCATTAAGGCCTGGGGGGCAATCTGCTTTGCACCTAATAATCCATCTTGTTTCCATTTCAAGGGTGACGGTTTCTAAGTCACCACCTCTTGAGTCTGTATCCACTGTCTGCATAACAAAAAAGGTAAACGTATGCAAAGGTCCCTTCGCCTTATGGTGTTTCGCTAGGGCATTCCTTTCATCACCTATTCTAATGCTATAGCAGTGCTCTCTGATCCTTTCTCTTAGTTGTCTATTAGTTTTCCCAATATAGAAGGCCATACAGGATGAGCACTGAGCTAAATAAATCACATTCATCGTCCTGCATGTAGTGCCAGTTAAAAACTTAAATACTTTATCTTTCAGGGGTAATTTAAACTCAGTGTCATCCTGTATGGCCTTCTATATTGGGAAAACTAATAGACAACTAAGAGAAAGGATCAGGGAGCACTGCTATAGCATTAGAATAGGTGATGAAAGGAATGCCCTAGCGAAACACCATAAGGCGAAGGGACCTTTGCATACGTTTACCTTTTTTGTTATGCAGACAGTGGATACAGACTCAAGAGGTGGTGACTTAGAAACCGTCACCCTTGAAATGGAAACAAGATGGATTATTAGGTGCAAAGCAGATTGCCCCCCAGGCCTTAATGACAAGATTAGTTTATACCCATTTCTGAAGAAAAGAAGAATAAAGAGGGCCATAAAGAGGTAATATATTAATATTATTTGCTATATTTACCTCTTTGTTAGCTATTTTGTCATTTCAATATTATTCTTATCAGTGAAACATGTCTCATTAATTAATATCATACAGTATTTCCATAGTATTTTTAATTCATCTACTACTGCCATCTTGTGGATTTACTGTAAAATGCATTAAATTGTTAGAGCCATTTAGGAGCATTGACAAGACTCCTCTTTTAGATGTTCATACATATATATATATATATTTTTTATCATGTTTTCTATATATATAATTATTTATAAGCTTTTTATATTTTCCACCTAGTTGAATATGAATTGATGTTGTGGGTAATTTTATCTTGATTTTAATTGATTACTTAATGAATTGTATAATTAATCAGCTGATTATTTTATGTATATAAGGACTGTGCTTATTTTAGTTTGTTGTACAGTCTGATGAAGCCCATTTCGGGTGAAAGCGCTTACTGAAACTAAATAAAGGAGTTCCTGTTCGTGAATATTGAATCGTACTGTGTTATTGGTATACTGATAGTGTTTACAGTTACTGCATCTGTATAGCACTTGTACAGCAAGCTTCAGCGTTCCGTTCGTGACTGGTTTGTTTTATTTTACTATATTTTCGGAACGCTGCACCTCCGGTGGATCTTTTGCTGCTTTTTAAAACTTAAAGCTACTCAACTGCAATGAAATTTTAAAAGCTTTAACAAAGTGTATTTTTTTGTAATTTTTTCATACATCAAAGTAGTATTTTATCTTAATTGTAATTTGTTTATTGTGTAACTGCTCACATATATATTTTGCTTATCAGACCTTTTAACATTTTATGGGCTTATTTTAATTTTCTGCCATCAATTAACAACTGTGCTATTTTCCCATGCTGTGTTTTTACATACTTTTATACATTTTTATATTTTTTTTTATTTTAAACTGTCTTTGATTTTACACTTATGTAATTCAGACTTTGAAGTTCTATTTTACTTTCATTCCTATTGTATTTATTTATTGAATATCTTGCACTTTAAGAAATTTTTTACAATTTGAATATGAGCCTGTAACTCTAAGAGTTTACATAAGTATGCGCACCTCTTGACGCAAATTGTTCTGATGAAGTCCTATAATTAATGGGCAAAAAGTGTTCCACTGTTTTATTGTTTTTAATATTAAAATGAATTTTATTTACCCCTTTAATCCTGGCTACTGGTCATTCACAATATTGTTTTATGGCTTGTTCGTAAGGAAGCTAATTTTTGAGCTTGTTTTTGAACATTTTCTGTTTTGCCTCCTTCAGGACGCACAGCACTATGTCAGCTATTTTTTTATTTTTGTTCATAGTTTGCAGCTTGACAGTTTATATTTTCAACACTGTATTAAAGTTAAACATGTACCAAAAGGATTACAACTTTGGAAATTTCCAGATGGTATAGAACCAAATTCTGTTTTATATTACCAGATGTTTGACTTACTTGACAGAACAGGCTGTGATCTGAAGGGTTTACTTATGAATGAGAACAACAGGCTTATGGTTTCTATTCTGAAGGAAATTAAAACATTGATTCTGATGAAGTCTTCTATGTTAAAGACGAAAGCACTTAATATTGGCGTGTTTTTACTGCAATAAACGGAGTTTGTATACAGGCTTGTTTGGTGTGTTTTCCATTTGGTTCCTGGTCTTCTGTTATTCGCACTGCACCAGGAATGTGGACATATTTGGAAATTAAAACATTGACAGGCATCATCACTAAGCTTAATTTCTTCATCATTTCAAATTAAATTTAAAAAATATTTGGAAAGGTGAAAACACAAAGCAAATTGTTAAAGAAAAGAAAGGGCTGTAAATTAAAAGGTAACAAAACTTATTATGAAGAGAAAAAAGCATAACCCATGGAACAGATCCAGAAGACACAATCAGTTCCCAGACATGGACAAACAAGTGACACACAAGGAGCATGGCATTTCTGCTCAACAGCAAAATGGAACTACCTGTTTTAACCCAATCAACAAACAATCTGGTAATGCTGCTGAGTAAGGATCGTTGACACCAAGAGACGCAAAAATGTAAAAAAAATATAATGAGTCATCGATCACTACTGCTACATAAAAATTTGACATTTTAATATATAAATAAAATAAAATAGAAGTAAGCACTTTTGTGATTCGCTGACCACTTTATCAGACAAGCTAAAACAAATAAACTCATGCATTTAAACTACTAGCAACCAAAGCACAAAAAAATTGAATACATAAGCAATAATCAAATGAAAGCTACTGACCCATACACTTGAGTATTACTTACTTTTCATTATAAGCATCTAATACATGCATCAGTAATACTTGCTACAAAAAACAGAGCCAAGAAAATTATTTAATAAGACATAAAAAACATACAGCCATAACTGGCGTCAATGGGAGAGTGTTTGTGCTGTCAAAGTTGGTTTTAAAGAGATGGATTAATTAATGCCAGGAAACTTATCAGCTCATAAATGTAAAATCAAGGCCTATTCTCTCAATTCAGTTTTATTTCTAAGATCCCCTCCCCAATATCTGCCAATAAAACCTCTTAAACAAAACATCTTAAAAGTGTGATGATTACCAGCTTCCTTAATTGTCAAGCTAATACATTACTCATTTTCCCATTCCTTGTGTCATTCACATGTTTGAGTATTCTCTCCTTAAAACTCCGGTCTTACCTATGTAAAACACACTGCATTTAATGTAGTATGCACAATAAACTAAATCTTTGGTGCAACAGTCTGCATAAAAAGCAAGTTCTATAGAGTATCTAAACAGTGGATGGGTAAAACTAAAGCCAGTCTAGTGTCATTAGCTCATTCTACCTAATACAGAGAGAACATCTGAGAAGGACAACCCACTTAGTTTATTTCTTTCTGTTCCTCCTTTCTCTCTTTCTTAAAAAAAATGCCTGAATCTCCTTGTGTTCTGACTGTGCTTCTCAAACATTTTGGAAATATAGAGTATATTTTAGTGCATTTATTAAAACTGTATTTGCCTTAATATTGCTACAACTCAAGTGCTCTAGGTTGCACTGCATCTGAATCATTTTAGTGTTGTTTTAGCTGCTTTACTGTATATATAGACTTTTCTGTATATGTAGACTAGCTACTTATTCTACTGCCCCTTAAATCGTTTTTCAGTTGTGCACTTGCCTTGCTTCATTTAAACAGTTATAAATTGCTAATTTTGTAGAGTTTTAATTGCATTTACTGTCTATGGCTACACTCTCAAGTGTGTTAGCCTTTTCTGTGTTTATTTACTGTGTTATTGCATTCTTTAGCCTGTTTTAACCAAAATATATATATATACACTATCTTGTTTGCTTGTTTCCCACCTTTCCTAGCTGGTATAGTCCAGATCCCAGGCTTTTCTGGTTTCAGGACTTTATTTTCTGTGTTTAGAGCGATCCAGACCTTGCTGTGGTAGACGGACGTCCTACTTACCAGTGGAAGTGGTGAGCATTGTACTGCCTACCTAACACTAGAAGAGTGATTTCCATCTCTGAAATTGTAATTTAATTAGCCATTTTGGGCTGATTTCTGTCCCTTTCAACCTTCTGGCTTAAAAACGGGTGTGTTTGTGAGTTTTTTGCATTGTGTAGCATTGCGGGGCTATGGTTAAACTATTCCAGGTGCCAGAAAGTCTGTTCTTCAAATTTTCCCTTAGAACTAGCTGGTTTCTCAGTAGTAGCACTAAAATCTGTACACCTGTGATGAGTACTTGCTCTAGAACCTGCTGGAAAGCACTAGGAAGCCTTAAAGTGATAGAAGCACTCAACTCTCCTTGCTAATAAGGAGAAATTAATTGTAGGCACTAAACAGCCGATAATTGCAAAGTACCTTTCAAAGGTAAGGGAAAACAGTGCCTGTACTTTACAAAAAAAAGCAGCTAAACAGGCATGTCCAAGGGTCAGCTTCCAGTGATTTCTCCTGTCCACCTGGTGAATCTGGGCATACTGGGGCAATGCAGCAACTGACTCATGTACACAGACAACCCTCTCCTACTACCACCCAACACTACAACTTGCGAGAGATGCACTTACATAGCCAAACTGGAAGCAAAGCTCTCTCCAGCCAAGACTGTGCTAGACAGTCAAGAGGAGAAGGTTAACACCTGCACTACACCTCAAGCAACACATAGCCCTTCAAAACCCACACCATCAACACTTACACATAGCAACACTAAACCCACATATGTGGACGCCCTTAACATTAACCTGCCCAAGCAACAAGGATCTCCGAAGCTGAAACGCAAACAAACACCAGTCACAACCAAAGTGACACATTGTTCGCAACACCAGTGTGCCACCCAACAACATACAAGACAACATACCCAACACTTTAGTCATGGGTGATTACATAGTCAGGCACACTGACGTCTCACTCACAAGGCTGAACAAGGAGAAAATTAAAGTCAGCTGCCTGTCGGATGCCAGGATGTGCCACATAGTGCATGCACGCAAGTCACTCCACAACAAGTACAAATACGACTCTGTCATTGTCCATGTTGGAGTGAATGACTTGAGATGTACCTCCCTGGACTACATGAAAAGAGACATGGAAGAGCTCTCGGATCATGTGGCCCAGGCAGGGATGATCCTAGCCCTGAGTAGCATCCTGCCTTCACCCAGAATGATGCCACAGTATAAGGACAAAAAGATTGACTTCAACAATTGGCTAAGCTTCTGGTGTCATTCAAAGGTGATCCAATATCTGTCTGCCTGGGATGACATGATCGACAAACCACGATACTTTGCCAGAGATGGTCTGCACCTGTCGCCCCTGGGAATCAGGTTACTGGCTAAAGCTCTTGCCACCCCTATAGTCCCTTTTTTAGGTAAGGTTCAAAGGACAAAACCACCACCGTAACAGATACAAGCATGCAAAATCTGAAGGTAATGCTACTCAATGCTAGAAGTTTAAACCTCAAAATGCACTCTCTCGAGGCACTCCTAAAAATGGAGAACATGGATATCTCTGCAGTAACTGAGACCTGGTTCAAGGCTCTAGAGAGCACCCCTGCAATACCAGGCTAAAACTCTTACCACACTTTTCGGCCACCAAACCAAGACCGAAACACTAAAGGTGGAGGAGTGTCCATTAGTCACCAAGGATATTCACACCTCCAGATAGTTGCCCAACACAATGCATCTAAAATTCTCTAGGTGCAACTAACACTAGGTAAGACTGCAATCCAAATTGTAGCTTGCTACAGATCCCCCACCATGCCCCAAAATTCTCATTACACCTTTCTAAACATACTGGAAAATATTAAGATACAACTGAACATCCTAATACTGGATGATTTCAACTACCCTGCCATTGATTGGGAAAACTAATCGGGTACCAACACCTTTTCCCAATGGTTCTTGGAATTCATAAATTCGAATGCCCTGGTTGAACTAATCCATTGCCCCACCAGGGTCTCCAATATCCTAGACCTTGTCATTACCAACATGGGAGATAGATGCTCCACACCAGTGGTCACCCCATCATTGGTCAGGTCTGACTATAAGCTAATCACCCTTGACATTCACATCCCACCCCCACCGCCCAGTAAGGAAACCTCTGTAAAAATCTTCTCCAACACCAACGTCATGCTACTCAAGTCAGAAGTGACAAATTTTGTGATACCCATGCAGATGGGAGCTGAAAGTTCGACTGCGGAATCTTACACTAAGGCACTGTACAAGCACATCCACTCTTGCATGAATCGTGCCATCCCAAATAGAACCAAGACACTCTCCTCCAAAAAAAGGAAGCCAATCTGGTGGTCCTCTGCCATAAACAAAGCTATACAACAGAAGGAAGAAACTGTTGCAGAAAAGAGGAAAATCCTAGGATGCAAAAAACTCCCTTACCAGCCTCAGTAAGAAGCTGAAATCCCTCATAAAATCATCCATAGCTAGTTACGAAAATAAAATTGCCAAAGATTCCAAAGACAACCACAAGGCATTCTATAGTTATGTCAAGAATCTAAATGGCAATGTTCAGATCTGCTCTGAGCTACAACAGAATGGCATTAAATATACTGATCTCAAGGATATTGCCAATATTCTGGCAGATCGATTTAGTGACAACTTCACCCCCTCTCACCCCCTAAAGTGCCCATCTCAATACCAAAAGATTGCCAAATTCCAGTAATCATGGCCACACAGGTAGAAACCACACTCTCAAAAGCTATGAATACAGCATCTATGGGACCAGATGACATCCCGGGCTATGTACTACGCGAACTAGAAAATGAACTGGCACCTCACCTAAGTGTCATGTTTAATTATAGCCTCACCTCAGGCTTCATGCCCATTGAGTGGTGCACAGCTATAGTTATCCCACTCCACAAGGGGGGATCCACCTTGGATCCCGGGAACTACCGTATCATCAGTCTGATGAACCTGATCTGCAAGGGCATGCTACGCATTATCATGGAACTTAAATACAAAGACATTGGCAACCTTCCAACACTGGACTCCACCCCGCTTGAGCTCCTGAAGGGCCGATCTTGTCTCCTGAACCTGACTGACTTCTTCGAATTAGTCTCCAGAGCAGTGGACGGGGGTAAGGCGGTCCACACAGCCTATCTGGACCTTGCCAAGGCCTTTGACACCATCCCCCTCTCTGTAATCATAGATAAACTTACTAAACTGGGAATAAATCCCTATGTCACTCAATGGGTTGTCAACTGGCTTACTGACAGAACCCAGACTGTACAAGTAGCTGACTCCAAATCCAGCTCCAGACAAGTGACAAGTGGAGTACCTTAGGGTTAAGTCCTGGGACTGCTCTTGTTTGGTATCTACTTCTCTGAAGTACAGGCCAACACTAAGAGACTCTGGCTAACAAAGTTTGCAGATGACTGCAAACTGGGAGCCATTATTGGATCCCTTAATGATGTAGATATTCTACAAAAGAGCCTTACAGAAAGAGATGCTTGGTGCCAGAGCCATGGGCCCAAGCTTAATGCCAAGAAATGTATAATTATCCCCTTTGGGAAAAATCATGTACCCATGAATTACCACATAGGTGGCAGTGCACTAAACACTGAAAGTGTGATGAGAGACTTAGGGACACAGGTGGACAGTGGTCTCACCTTCAATAACCACATTGCCACAACAGTCAGGAAATCCTGCTATGTGGCAAGCGTCATCACTAAGGGCTTTTCATCCAGAAAAATGGAGGTAATTGTCCCACTGTACTCATCCCTCATTAGACCCATTATAGAGTACAACGGCTCATTTGGTATGTACCTTACAAGACATCTGCAACAACTGGAAAAGCCACAGAAATACCTCACTAAAAGAATCACAGGCCTAAAGCAGATGCCCTAGGCTGACCGTCTAAAAAACTCCAGCTATACTCTGTGGCATATTGTCTACTCAGAGGCAATCTTTGCTTAACATACAAGGCCATGTCAAACCCTGAGCTGTTGGACATGCTCCACTTAAAGAAATCCCAATCCCTCAGAGCCACATGCTCCAGGTTTCTAAACTTTGTCATCACAATGAACAAAACATGCTGGAGGGATAGGTTCCTGACCCAGAGACTCCCCATACTCTAGAATAGACTGCGCATACATGTCAAGCAGAGTGCTTCCTTGGCCCTCTTCTAAAGGAACCTTGACGATTGGATGGGAGATAGAAAATTCACCCTGGGGATCACGTCAGTCACTCTGCTAGACGGGGTCTAGGGAAGTAAATATTGTGGCAAGAAATATCCATGGAATTGTTATGGCAAGGCTTGTATAGGCCCTAGGGCCAATAGCCTAGTACCAGCCTATGAACCTATGAACCTATAATGGCAAGCACTGCACTTTCTACAGGAGAAGGTTCCATTATGTTGTGAGATAGGTGGGGTATATTGGTGTGCCTTCTGTAACAAAGCTGCCTTTTTAATGATTGATTATTCCTAAATGAAAACTTAGGCACTTCACCAGTAACAGTTTTCTAGTCATCAGATGCAGGTAAAGTATTCCAATTCCTTTTAACATTATTACAAAAGATGTTGACATTGCTTGAAAAGGTAATTGTCTTTGTGTATTGTGTTGCTCTGACAACTGACTAGAAAAATAGGCTCTACCTCTCTCATTCCTTTCAGAATATACGTCAACTATAAAGTTATCGATTTTTTCTCTTTATATCCCCTGTTCAAGAAATTTGACTTAAGTCAGAGAAGGCTCATTCTACAGACTGTTCTTTATTGTATAGCCTCATTATTCTAAAAATCTGACCCCCTAAGCACATTTTTCAAAATATATCTGGAGTGCATACTCGCTTTGTGGAGCACAGGATTCTTTCTGGAAGCTTTCCTGTGTACCCCTGTCTTAAAATAGCCCATTTGACTTCTAGTGATGGTTACATCCAAGAAATCTATGCACTCCAATGAGCATTTGTAACTGAATTTCAGAAATGGTGTTGTGGTGTGCAAAAAGACAATACATTCTTACAGTAATTCTGCAGAGCCAACCCACAGCAAAAAAAAAATATCATAAACAAACTGCTTATAATGAATCACATGTGAAGAAAAATGCATTACCCTTCAGCACTTACTCAACTCCCATTGTGCCAGCACAAGGCTGGCATAGCTATTGGCACAAGCTGTGCTCCTAGTCACACCAACCTTCTGTAAATAAAATTGTATACAATATTGCTGAAATAAGAGGGAAGTCAAAAAACTTGAAAGAGACAGGCACAATTATAAGAATGGTACAGCCTATCCCAGCCCACCCACATCGTAGGTATGGGGAAAGAAAAAGTTCCAGTGGAGTAAACATCCTTGTTCAGATAAAGCAGCTTCTAATTAACAAAATCATAATAACGAGAACAAGGTCTAACAAACACAATATGCATGAGGTTCACAATAATACAGAGAATATCCCTTTAGGAAAACAACCACTGAGGTGATCTGAAAGACTAAGAAAGAGAAACAAGCGGAACCAATGGAAGGAATACCATCTGTCACCACCCCCACCACAGAACCAATGGAAGGACAGGAGAGGATCCAGTGCCTCATTTAACAACTAATTGAGTTGGAAGTACACAGGACAGAGTAGGCAGAACTAGATCTAATATCTACCTAAGGAATATGTAATATCAATCATCCTTGTAATATTACCACCAATAAAAAGAAGGATTTTAACATTTATAATTGCACCAACTTTCAGATTACTACAGGGAAGGCAGATTTTCTACCAAAAGGTATGTCCTTTGTTATTTCTCATAACCTGAACATCTGTAATGTTTTTGTCGATCTGAAACAGTATGTCAGGAAATTGAATCTTAACATTATGTTCAATAATTCTTTGAATGCCAGCAGTGATCTTAGGATAGCTAGCACTTTTACCCCCCCCCCCTTATAGCCACTAATACACGTTTGAAAAAGTATGTGAAGTTGACGTAAGAATTTTATCTAACAGAAAGAACACACAAAAAGCTAATATTACAAAGGTAGAAAAGGCCTTTTTAAAGAACAGTGGGTGTAGGATTATGAAACCAGATAAGGAGGAAGGGTAAGTGATCATGCACAATGTGGATTGCAAAAAGCATATGTGGGTCATTTTACAAGCAGACACTTACACTTTAATGTCTAAGAATCAACTTAATGCATCATACAGGAATATGAAAAAAACAAATTCAAGATATGTTAATTGAGAAAAGGACAGACATTGAAGAGTTTAACTTATGTTCACTGAGAAAAGGATAGACACTGAAGAGTTTAATTTTCTCCATATGACCTCACCCATTACATCAATTATGTTTGGAGTCCCAAATTCACAAGAATATTTTTGAACCCCTATGTGCCCTATTGATGATGCTAGGGGATCTATTACCACTGCATGCGTGAAATACTTAGATGAAAAACTTAAATATCTGATAGAACAAGCAAGTCATGTATGCAGAGACTCTTGGGGCTTCCATAGTAAAGGATTTTGTATACCAACAGTCAGACATTTTTATTACAATAGACATAAAATATTTATATACCGTCACACCACACAACACAGGTATTCAACAGTTCTGTGATTATTTAAATTCTAAAGGAGTAGAGCAATCTAAAATAAACTCATACGAGGAACTGTTAGAAATAGTTCTTAAGATCACCTATATTTTATTTGAAGTAAAATACCAGCTACAAAATAAAGGGGTGGCCATGGGTTCTTCTTGTGGTTCTCTTTTTTCTAATCTAATAATGGTTAAGTGGGAGTACCAATTTCTGACTATGGACAATTATAAAAGTTACAGAAGACTTTACGTTACATACATGGATGATGTTTTTATAATTTGGAAAGGTGAGGCAAAAGAAAATATTCCTGCCTTTTTGGAATATATTAACAACAGTGCCACATTTTTGAAGTTCTCATATGAAGTGGCGAATGACTATTTAGCATATTTAGTCAAACATGGAAAAGATAAAGAGAAAGGGAGGCATTATTCTTTTATACATAGAAAACCTACTTATTCCAATGCTCTCCTACATTCTGATAGTGGCCATCACATAGCACAAAATAGAGTTGTCAAAGGCCAGTTCATAAGAGCAGTCTGTATGATCACCCAAGATGAACACTTCATTGAAGAATGTAACAACTTAAAAAATATGTTTCTTAGGTGAGGGTACCCTATATGTTTCATTAACACTCTTATGCGTGAAGTGATTAATAAGAGAGACAGTAACTATTTTGTCCCTATTCTATCTTATGAGATAAGTAATCAGACAACAGGCATTTTAAGTATTAACTCAAATACAGTAAATATACCAACAATAATTATCATAAGATCCTAGGATCATAGCAGGTTGCTAGGCTATTGGCCCTGAGGCCCTTATAAGCGTATCCAAGAGTTTAGCCCATGTTTAGACAAGTCATCATCTGATGCCCCTGTCCAGCAGGGACACAGGTGGAAATACAAGGGAATATTTTCCTGTTTCCCATCCAGTTATCCAGGTTGCACTTAAAAAGGGGTAAAGAGGTACTCTGCTTGATGTGGAGAGGAAGTCTACTCCATAGATGGGGTAGTCACTGAGACACAAATCTGTCCCGCCAACAAGTCCTGTTGATGTCACAGACCAGGTTGAGACCACGCATGTGAGTTACTCAAGTGGAGCTTGACTTGTGGATATGCAGCAGTCTTATTAAGATGCGGTCTCTGATCCCCTTGTATGCCAGACAAAGATCACTTCTGAGGAGTCTGTATGAAACTGAGTAGAGGGATAGGGCGTTTAGCCTATCAGTGTATGGTAGACATTTGAGGCCCTGGATTCTCCTGGTGAGGAACCTCTGTGGTCTCTCCAGCTCCTGTATGTGCTTTGCGAGGTACATGCCAAAAGGGTCATTGTACTCAATAATGGGCCTTATAAGGGATGAATACAGGGATGTTATGACCTCCTTGTCCCTGGATGAGATACCCTTACTTGTGAGGTGGGCCATGTAGAAGGCTTTCTGTACAATGGAAGCAACATGGTGGTCAAAAGTCAGGTTGCTATCAACCTGAGTGCCCAAATCCCTCATGACTGATTGCATGCTTAGGATGCTGTTATCAATGTGATAATTTGTGGGGACATCACTCTTCCCAAAGGGGATGATGACGCATCTTTTGGAATTCAGCTTGAGGCCATGTTTCTGGCACCAGTCATTTGTCTGAGTGAGATCC
Source organism: Protopterus annectens (assembly GCF_019279795.1). NCBI lineage: Eukaryota > Metazoa > Chordata > Ceratodontiformes > Protopteridae > Protopterus > Protopterus annectens. The sequence goes on from NC_056739.1 coordinate 343,469,329, forward strand.
TCTTGGAGGATGTCCACATCACTAGGAGAATTGATGACAGCACCCAGCTTGCATTCATCTGCAGACAAGACCAGCCACACCTCACTGGTTTTGGCCTGCACATCAGAAAATCATATCCCAAATAACAGTGGCTGCAAGACCGAATCCTGGGGTACGCCACTTGTTACAGGTCTTCCATTTGAGGTGGCTTTCCCTATTTTGACTAGGTGGGTTTTATCAGTGACTCAGTTTGCTTCCCATCTGGTAACATATGGACTGTTGCCTAGTTGAGAGAGTTTATCTATTATTCCTGAGTTGGGAATTGTGTCAAAGGCGTTGGCCAGGTCAAGGTAGGCAGTGTGCACCATCATCCCCTCATCCATGGCTTTGGTGACTGTCTCAAAGAAGTCGACCAAATTTAGCTTTAGCAGACATGAACAACCCTTGACAAAGCCAAACTATGTGGGATCGAGTGTTTGGAGGTGGCTATTGTCCATGTTGACGAGGTCCATGATCCATTCCATGGCCTTGCAGATCAGGCTAGTTAGGTTGATGGGCCTGTAATTTCCAAAATCTGTGGACTCTCCACCTTTTTGTAAAGGGATGACAGTGGCTGTCCTGAGATGAAGCCGGTACTCAGGCTTTCGTTGAATAGGGAGACTAGTGGTGTTGCAAGATCCTGCCTGAGTTTACATAAGATGCAGCCTGGTATGTTATTGGGTCCCATGGAGGCTTTATTTTTTGCCTTTGAGAGAGCAGTGATGACCTGTGCCCTAGCTATAAGGGAAAGAGGACAGGTACTGGGGATGTCCTGATTTAGTGATGAGGGGAAAGACAGGTGAAGTTTTCACTGAATCTGTCAGCCAATAAGTTTGCTATATCTACAGCATGTGTATATGTGGTGTCCTTGACCACCAGTTCTGAACAGATCTGGGTGCTTCCTTTAAGTTTGAGGACATAAGTGAAGAAAGCCTTATGATTGTCTCTAGTAGATGTGGCCAATTTGGACTCAAAGTTTGCTTTGGAGGATTTCACCAGTGCTCTTATTTGTTTTTTTTTAGGCTAAGGAGGCCAGCTTCCAGGTGGGCACCTGCTCCTTCTTGGTCTTGGACATAAATTTTTCCTTTTGTTATAGAGTTTATTTATTGCAGATGTCTACCAGACAGGTTTACTCTTCCTTGCCGAGGATGATTTAATTCTGTTGGGTATTCTTGATTCCATGCTTCAATATAAATGCTGGTATAGTGCTTTGGTGTAGTTTTGGATATTGGTGCCAGTTCCTACAGAGGGGGAGTAAGCTGTGAAGCTGTTTATAACATCCCTTAAGAGGCTGTAATTAGCTTTGGAGAAGTTTTTATGTCTGATCCTAGCTACAGGCGGGTTGGGGGACATGGTGACCTTGAAAGTGACCACTTTATGGTTGGATCTTACCAGGGAGGATGATACCATAGGGGTGCGGCAGTGGTTACTCATGTTGGTTAATACCAAGTCCAGGATATTATCACCTCTTGTGGGGGTATCGACTAACTGTTCCAAGACATTTGCATTGACAGAATCGAGGAATCTCTGGACATTTGTGTTCTGGCATGAGTAGTTCTTCCAATCTATGTTTGGGAAGTTAAAGTCACCTAGGATCATGGTAAAGGGTGGAATTTTTATAGATTCAAACAGGTCCAAATAGGCAGATTGGGCATCTTTAATCAGATCTGGGGGCTAATAGCTAGCTTTGATTTGAATAGGGATCTTGTCAATGATTAACTGCACCTGGAGTGTCTCCTGTGCAGTTATTTTATCACCACTTAGAATTTAAATAGTGACAATATTAAGATGATTTTAAGGAAATTAGATGATATTGACAAATGATAGGCCTCTATTAGAGAAAATTGGAGATACCCCTAGGATAGTGTATAGGAGAGGAAGGAATTTAAAAACTTTATTAGAAAGTGTGAATACATCAGAGCACACCAACAGGGAAGGTATTATGAAAACATGTGGCCGTTGCAACTATTGTAGATACATCTGAATAGGGACCACAGTTACCTTTAATGAGCACATATATATATATATATATATTAAAAGGAAAAATTGAGTCTAAATCACGTTTTGTTGTTCATGTAGTTTGTGTCAAACATGTCCAGGGTTTTACTTTAGGAAAACTGAAAGGAAAATCAAAGAACACATTTCTGAAAACCTTTATGAAATAAAAAAAAGAAAAAAATACAAATGTGTTATTTAAACATATTCATAATAACCCTCAACATGCGTTTAAGTTCTCAGTTCTGGAAAAAAAACATTCCAGAATGAGAGGGGGGGGGGTCCATTGGCACTTACCATAGAAAAGAGGGAATTGTTTTGGCAGCTTTATTGTAATGCCTTCAACTGGCCTGGTTTGAATGAGCAGTGTTCAATTATGTGCCTATTGAAGCTAAGGTCTTTACTTTGATAAACAAATATTCCATTGATATTAGAACACAATTTAATTAAACTTAAATTTACAAATTTTTAAAGCTAAGTTTTTTATCTTTATAATAGTTTTTTTCCTCCAATTTCCTATATACTTGCATATTTTTATAATAATACTGTACGTAATAAGAATTTTTTTGTAAGAAAGAATTTTAATGCATTAGGACTGTAATGTAATGAATGTGATTTTGGCAGATTAGGATCATGTGACTTTATGGGTATTTAAACCCTGACTTTACTGAAGGTTTTTTTTTAATCTGAAGAAGATTTATTTGTAACAAGGCAAACGCGCTTATTTCGTGTTCATTAAATTTTTCTGGGCAATTATATGTTGTGACAAGTTTCATTTCATCCAGATTCACTCAGTTTGTCTTTATCGTGTGAATTTATAGTTTTGTTAATCTTAAAAATAAAACTGAGTTGAGGCAACAGTCCTGGATTTTACATTTGTGAGCTGATAAGTTTCCTGGCATTAATGAACCTGTCTCTTTAAAACCAGCTTTGAGAAAATGATCACTCCCGCATTGATGCTTGTTATGGATGTGTGTTTTTTATGGCTTATTTAATAATTCTCTCTGCCTCTGTTTTTGTAGCAAGCATTACTGATGTATGCATTAGATGTTTATAATGAAAAGTAAGTAATAATCAAGTGAACGGTTCAATAGCATTCATTTGATTATCGCTTATGTTTTCAGCTGTTTTGCTTTGATTGACTGCTAGTAGTTTAATTGGATGAGTTTATTTGTTTTGTCCTGTCTGATGAAGCAGTTATTGAATCGCAAAAGTGCTTACTTCTATTTTATTTTATTTATATATTAAAGTGTCTCATTTTTATGGATCCATGGTGATCATTGACTCATTATATTTTTTACATTATTTTAACCCAATGCCTATAAGGTGATCAGAGAGAATACAAAATTGGATAGACGTTTGCCATATGGGGATTGGAAATAACGAACCTTGAAACTCACCACAAGGCCGATGGAGAGGGTAAGGAGAACAAAGATGACCTTAATAGATGTTTTTACAGCCAGTGTTGATGTTCATCTGTGTAACCTCAACAACAGGGCTAGAGGTACTGTGCCTTCTGTCACTTGTGACTTTAAAAAGCATAATTTTAGTTGTTTGGAACTTAACACAACATTAATTGATTTGTTTAAAAAAGTTTTACCTTTACTCCCCTAAAAGGCAGACACTTGTAAGACCTTGACTGAATTAAAATTATTCTCACATAGGCTGAATCTGCCCTTGCTATTTGGTGAAAAAAAATCACACATGGAACATGGGTATCCACTGGCAAAAAGTAATTTCAACACCTGTTAGTTTTAAAGGTACTGTGAAAATGAAATTATGTCTGTTTGAAACAGAAAAAACACTTTTTCCCATTCTGAATCCTGAAGAAAGAAAGTTTCCATTTAATTTAGTGAGAGACCAGGTTGTAAGGGTGATGAAGAAAGGGGTGTTGTACTGATGGATGATAACATTTATTAAGGCAAAATGATAAACGTATTACTAGATACCAGTATGTTTAAGTGAGATGCCATAAATTATTTGAACATTGCATATGGTAAAGTTAGATGTATGCTTATTTGCTGTTACAAAGTGTGATTTCAACACAGTTTATTTATTTTTTGTATGTGGATAAAGCAATGGTTCCTACCATCTTTGATATTATGAAATTGTACAAAGGCATTTCAGATGCACTAATAACACCAATAGTGGAGGCCAATGAATCCATTGTTTAACCACTGGCAGTTTAAGTTGACAAAAAATTGACAAAATACTATTTCAACATGTGATCAAATTTGGAAAGATGTCTAGTACTTTCTAGGCAGATAAACAGCAGTGACTTATTATACTGACATTATTTTTGTTACTATCATTGTCATAGATCTTTGTACTGTAATACCTAACACCACTGAACTGCAGTGGTTTAATGATGTGGAGTTAGGATTAAATGATTTATCTACTCAAGACATCAAATTACTACTTGCATTTAGTTAGGTAATTTTAAAGAATAATTATTTTTCTTTTGAAGGTGTGCAACAGCGGCACCATTTTATGCTAAATTTTATTTTGTAGCAGTGGGAAAAGACTTTAATTTTAAATTTAGAATTCATGAAGCACATACATTTATATGCCTGCTTCTTAGATGACATCATTCATTTTGGAGAGGAGATGCTGTCACCCTTGAAAAAATTCACACATAATATTGAGCATGAAACAATTGATTTTTTGGATGTCACTGCTTTTAAAGACAGAAGCATCCAATGTTTTGGTTTCACTAGTTTTTGAAAACCAACTTTTTAATGCTTATCTTCATTTGGGTGTCACAACCCTTTCAGGAAAAAAGGCCTTTATTAAAGACTAGATGGTGTGCATTGTAGAGTTAATTTCTGATGACATGCCGTTCAGACTGGAATTAGACAGAAACTAATAGACATGGTAAAAGACAGAGACTACCCAGAAAAACATTTTGCTGAAATGTATAATCAGATCCAGTCAGGGAAGAAAAACAAAGTTTCAATCGAGTTTTTGCCACAGAAATTTCAACCCCAACAACTTATCAGGTGTTGAGAAATCCTTAAAACCATGATCATTTCTTTTTTTTGATGAATGCAAATAATCAAGGGAAGTAAATAGTGTGGGAAGAAATAGCCAAGGAATTTTTATGGCTAGGCTTGTATAGGCTCTAGGGCCGATAGCCTAGTACCAACCTATGAACCTCTGAACTTCTGAACATCAGGGCAGTGATATTAAGAAACTGGCATTTGGCTTTTGATAGGGAAATTAAACAGAACTGGGAATGGAACCAAAGGCTGTGCATAGCAGGAGTTTCAGTATTAAAGAGATTTTTGCAACAGACTGTTATGAACAAGAATGTAAACAACTAGTGCATGAAAAAGTGTGAGCAATTTACATATTATAGATATATCGATGATGGCCCCAGCATTTCAGTGAGTGGTTACCATAAATTTTAGCAATTACAGGTATTTTTATTGCAACACCAGATATGTAATTTATTTAGCAAACTGAGTTTTCATGTGAAGCTTATTATGTAGGCAAAACCTAAAGCAAGTTGAAGGACAGTGTATATAAGTACATATAAAATATATTGTATATTATCATTGTACAAGAACTCCCTAGCATGAAAACACTTTGGGCAGGATTCACGAAGCCTCCGTGTAAGAGTTATAACTCTTACACGGAGGCTGCAGTTAAACGGAGTGATGTCAGCATGCTCTGCATATTCATGAGAGCATGCTGAATCACACCTAAGTCTAACATGGTCCTTGTAAGACAGCAGGGGGAGTGTCCGTAGGCCGAGCCCTGCAAGCAGACACGCCCCAGAAGAGTAAAAGTGCCCAAAGTAAACACCCACGACAGAGTCCACAGAAATGTGAATAAACACAACACAACACATGCCCCACAGACTATGAACAGAAAATATATAAATGAACATGTGATATATTCTTTTTAAATTGTAAAGATGTTTAACCGTGAGTGCGCTTCGTTTGCTGGCGTGCCCATAGCGCAGCTACAGTTAGCAGTCAGTGGAAAGCATATAAGAACTAAATATGCAAAGTAAACCAAGAAGCAATAGCGTAGCGGTAGAGGCGTCAGCTGAAAAGCAGGCATTCATGGTTCAAGCCCCCACACTGCCAACTTTTATTTTTAGCAAAATAAGCACAAAACAAGTCCCTGACAAACATGTACACATATAAAATCACATTTTATGTAAAATGTAATGAACTAGTCCATTTATTTTGAAGAAATTTGAGGTAACAAAACAATAAAAAAATGCCAGATGTGCCTATAGCTGAGCTACAGTTTAACAAGGTGAGTGCATCTGCCCGTAGGTGAGCAGTGGTTTAATATGTGCAAAATGAGTGCCCGTAGGTGAGCAGTGGTTTCACACGCTGAAACTGTGTGCCCCTAGCTGAGCTGAGCGTACTATGCATGCTGACAGCCAAATGAGGCGTAAGCAAGCGCACCCCATTTGCGCGGGGCTGCGCACCACGCCAACAAGCTAACCGACGGGCAACGTTGAGCAAGCTGTAACAAAACGGCCTTTACACAGACACACCCCCTAGCCTGTCTAGACAGTCATAAAATATAAAAAGTAGTGGCCAGGTTCGAACCCAGGATACCATGCACTATAGTCAAGTTACTGAACCACTAAGCTATGACAGCTGTATTCAGAAATGCAGTAATAGCAAATATATAGGAATGAATAGAAAGTGGAGCATGACAAAGCAGGTTTTGTGAAGTTGATACAATTCCAAAATGGCAAATCACAGATAAGTGCGGGAAAAACGGCATATATAAACCCCATAGGCGGGAATAGACAGCATAAATGATTGTAGAACTGACTTGCAGCCAGAATGTCAGGTGTAGGTGAGGGCAGTTGCTTTCGAGCACAGAGGTGGGGCATTGAGGAGTCCAGATACATGGTCTGGCTCCTAGTCCACAATCATGAGGCCCAACTCATGCAGGGCCAGGTCCTATGGGGAGCATATAGGGCTGAGGCGAGGGACCGGTTGGCTCATGATCTTACCAGTGCCACAGGGATTCCAAGGACTGGTGAGCAGGTCCGTCACCACCATGCGGACCTGAAGAGACGCAAGCAGGACCAATTGAACCTTTGGATCCAGGAGGCCCGGCAAATGCCCAACGCCCCACTACTGAGTAAGTTACATTTAATTATGTATGTAAGAAATTAAATTAGCTGATATTATGGAGATGTGTATTCCAATATTACTTCATTTATATTACAGCTGCAGGTGTCCGTTCTGCGAACCGCAGAGCCTATGGCGATAGGCTGGTGTGGTTGCGCCACCAGGCAGGTCAGTAATCCACTCCCAGTAACTGTAAAGAAATATAAAAGTATGACAGTTTGCAAAAGAGTGCAGTGTAGTCACTAAGTAATAAAATGTGCAAGTAACAGTGTAAAAGTGTTTGCAAGTATTGCTTGATTAGAAAAGTGTGTTGCAGTCTGAAATCCAAACAGAAAAATGAAAATGTCCGAAATAAAGTCTGAAATAAAGATGCCCCACCTGTAATATCATAGTGCACAACCTGCAGCAGGCTGAAAAGTACAGCTGCAGAAGATGAGCAACTCACATGTGTGAAATATATCCCTGTTGAAATACTGAAACATGACAGAAGTGAGACTGCTGGAAAGGATTGTAATAACTACAGGTAAAACATGTCAATAAAGCCTAGAAGTAAGTACCATCCTGAATAGTAAAATGAAAACAAGTGAAAGGGTGTGAGAAAGAGTTATGAATCCACCACTAAAGTAGTAATAACCCCTGTATAAAGTATACTGCAGTCAGTACAGAATGAAATGAATGTGACAAGTAGAACCAAACTACGAAATGTGTCCAAAGTGTTGCTGCAGCTGGAATGTGTATCCCAAAATCTGGATATGTTGCTCTCAGTCTGCAATATGCAGATAGTATGATTGTCTGAAATATCAAACATCCACAGTTGTCTATAGCTATATAAAGCAAATGTAGCAGGATGATGTAGCTGAACTAAGCCAGATATGAACGTGTATGAATAACAATAAAATGTATATTGATGTAGCAGTAACAGTCCTATCACCAAATTGAAGTAGTTATCATATAGGAAACTGTAGTTAGAACAGTAGTGTGTATATATCTGTAGCTATTAGAAATGTACAGCATATGTATTGGTATTCGAAGGTGTTAATAATATATTCTTCACCCCACCCTATAACCACATATAATCCATTCCAGTGAAAATGGTATGTGCAATCACAATTAACACCCCTGGACATTTGTCCTCATGGGTCATAAATATTTGCATGTCCATTGATGCATCTGCCCTGTTCATACATCCAAACCTGATGGCCTGTTGCCATCAATCAACCCTGCATGTTGTTGGACTGTGTATTGCTGTTCAAATTATGCATGTGTTATGCTTGCTGTTCAATGGTGTGAATATCTGGGTGTTTGGTTAATGGGAATACTAATGCATGCTGTTACAACTAATTGCGAATGGCATTGTATGTTACTAACCCAAACTGTCATGACATAATGCAAAACATAGGATGACAGGGAAGGGGGGTTCCAGCGGACCCACCTCTCCCACCTCAGCTGGCGAGTGCACCTGGCACTAGTGCCCAGTCTGGACCCTCCTCCGGTGGCCCTGTGCCACCTGTGGGTGGAAGCGCTGCAGGGGATGGGGCCCGTCCCCCCTCTGCAAGCGTGGCCGGAGGAGAACCACCACTCACCCTCCGTAGCATCCGGACTGTGGTGTGTAGGGAGATCCATGACTCTGTTCTCGAGCCCCTACGCCAGCTTGAGGCACAGGTGGCACAACTTACGGGCATGCCTGTTGCCCGGCCTATACAGCCCCCAGCACAGCCTGGGCAGTGAAGGAACAGTGGCAACTGCCCATGAGTGGGGATATCAGTTCCACTGTTGCCATCTGTGGGCTCATGGGCTCTGGATATCCAAACCTCCGTCCCTGTCAATTGTGTAACCCCCCACACACGTGTCATACACCGGCCCTGTATGCATCTTGTTTGTCTTGTCTGTTGACCTACCCAACCTACCTCCCCAGCTATACCAACTTCCTTCACCTGACATACCACTCTCACCTGAAAAAAAAAAAAAAAAAATGGACACTCTGTACCCACAAAAAAATTACGCCCCATACATAGCTGCCCATTCCGCACATATGTCTACCAGACATGGAAAGTATCAATTAGAATTGGCTGTACAACAAGTATTATTGTTGTCCTTACACCTCTCTCAGGGGTGGAAGGTATCAAATGTCACACCAAATTACAAACATATGCACAGCTGTTGCTGATGAAGAAATGGGCAGCTATGGGCCTTACCTACATCCCTCCTGCAAATCCCAAGCTTGTTTCCCTACTGTCTTACCCTCTTTGTGACCCCTTTTTCACCACTTTCCTGTCTCCCCATTTTCATTTCTTTCAAAGAAAATAGCGCTGGTGTGCGCAAGAGTAAGCATGTTTAAGCGGTCGTAAGCGGGTGTGCACGTGTGTGCGAGGAGCTGAACGTCAGTGCGCATGCGTGAGCTCCACGCAAACCAGCGCTAACCCGGTTACAACTGCTTAAAAGTGCCTTAGTCATTCTGATTGATAGGTCCTGTAGTCAGTTCAAAAGCAAAATAAAATCCCACTGTCAGTCCCGAACCCAGGACCTTGGAAACAGTAGTCTGCATGACTTACCACTAAGCCATGACTGTTATACAAGAACATTGTACTAAAATAAATATATCATGTAATAGTAGGAATGAATGTAAAGGGAATATAGGATGTGTAGTACACAAAGCATGTCATTTAGAATTACTGTCAAAACTAGTGGATTTCCATAATAGTAGTGTGTGAACAGAAACAGCCATGCTAGTTGGTAGCTAGTAGGTAATAATGTCACTGTAGCACCTTGCAAGCCACACACATACTCACAGCAGGATAATCCCTGCCCATACCCCACGACCTCTTACAGGAACACATCCGGACCAAGTAATAAAATATGTGGAGCAAAGGCCCAAAACCAGGGACACATTACAAATAATGTTACAACAAACGCAGACAGTTCAGAGAGTAACAGGGTCTGCATTTTGTGGGATGTTTGGAAGGGTATGAAGTCTGAAACTTGAATGTTTGTCACTATATTCTGACTTGAGCCCAGAGTGATTTGCCAGAAAAAGCTGTGCATGAGATATTGACCAAAATATGAGGCAGAAATGTGGACAACCTGCAAATATTTGTACCCATGAGAGGTCTGACACCACCATATTTTAATAGTTAAGAGCCTAGACATAGCAACAGTGAATGACTTACAGGGATTCCCCACAGACTCCATGTGAAATGTACAAACAGTAGGCAGAAAGGTGTAACAACACATGCAATGGTAACTATGGAGTCCTGAAAGTATTCACCACTTGCATGGCAGAATAAGTGTAGTAATACATATGCTCATGCTAACCCACAGTCACAACTGCAGCATACCAGACAATTTAATGGGTGTACCCCACTGATATGTACCATTCCATGAGGCAGATAACAGATGAACCTGAGAGTCTCTGGGGCCTGCTCAGCAGCATACTCAAATACCCTAATAGATGTCAAGGCCCGCACCATAGCCAGACCACACTGCATGCTGTAACACCCTAGCAGATATAGCAAGCATTCCAAGGTGTGAATGTACATGGAAAATAGGAAAGCTACAGCAGCACACTACAGTCAGGACACCTAGCAGGCATACAAGTAGTGACTGTAAAGGGCAAATATTGAAGCCTTAGCAACAAAGTGCAAGCAAAAGTGAAAGGAAAGCACACACACACGCATTAACAGTAGTAGTAGTTGTAGGTGTCAGTGTACATACACAGTTAGTACAGGAAACTGGAGAAATGAATGGAGGAATGTTAATCTACAACACAGTTGGAAATATGAGAGAGATACCAACTTTTACACTCACAGAACATTGTCCACAGCATACCAGCATGGTCCCTGCCCTTAAAATCTGAAAGGGCTACGCCTATCTCACATACCTTTTTATAGCACTGTTCTGAAATCACAGTGAGAACTGCAATCAGTACACAACTGGCTGCATGCAATTAGCAAATGCTGGCTAACAATTGGTGCAGAGGCTCTCACATGGACATATGCAGATACCTACAAAAGTATGCTGTACTCCCAGTCCACACATGCAATACTTTCATTGCACCCTGAGGAGGACGTGAGAGACAGAGACAGAGAGAGAGAGAGATAGAGAGAGAGGCAGAGACAGAGACAGAGAAAATTGAAATTAAGCAGACACAAACAAAACTGTTCAGCAACAGCCACCTAAAAGCTGACAACTGGCAAGTGGAGCAGCAGGGCAGAAAACCAGACGGCAACACAAGCAGCTGTGACAAACACAGGTAATGTAAAGTAATACTATAAAGTTCTACATACTGTGAACCCTCCATATGTGTCATTGGTCTGTACCCATATGTATATGAAGATGTGTAAAGGGCAGGGGACATACAGCAACTATCAGTGAAGGCTGTACATACATTTGTATGTGAGAGCATCTATGTGCACATAACAATGTAGGTTGACTGTAGGTTGTAGTGCAATGTACAAAGTAGGTTTCACAGTTACGTATGTTTAGCAGTATGTTAGTGTGTGTATACAGTATGGTAGACAAACATGTTGATATACTTGTCTATCATATGGATACGTATGTATGTCAAAATATGTATGTATATATATACATATATATATATATATATATATATATATATATATATATATATATATATAATATGCATATATGTATACATACATAGAGAGAGATGTAGGAATACATAGACAGATGTAGATAGATAGAATATGTACAAGCATATATATGTAATGCACACATACAGATATAGATATATGTAGACACATATACATACAGACTGATCTGACTATCTACAGGTATGATTGTATATGACGACCTCAACACCCCTTGTCCCCATCCCCTCTGTCACTCACCCCCTCTGTGCCCCCCCATATCTATACCAATATATGTACATCAATATATATATGTGTATATGTATACAGACATATATATATATATATATATATATATATATATATATATATATACATATAGATATATCTATATACATATATATATATATATATATAGAGAGAGAGAGAGAGAGAGAGAGAGAGATGTATATATATTCTGAGTGAGGCACATGTGTACAGATGTATTGCAACAGGTGCCTGGTGACAAAGGCATGGAGTGAACACCAGTGTCAAAACTGGAGTACCATACCCCATTTCAAATCACCTACACCAGTAACCACCAGATATGTGATTGGCTGCCCACCACTGCATGTGTCAGGGGTGAACAGGGTCATAAATGTGTACAATAGTGCCCCAATGATATTCACAGTGGCACACTATTCCTGGAATACCTGCACATGGTATGTGTCAGCAAACATGGTGTGTCAGCTATGGACATGTAGGTCGGTGTACCCCTCCACACAACATAATGGATGCCATGGTATGGACCTCACATGACAGCTACAGATATGGAGAAGGACACAATGACATGTGCAACACTGTGACAATGCACTCAAACACATTACCATTGCACATTGACTGACAACACCACAGAGTACACACATACTACCCACATAGAGGTTACCACTACCGGATTTACATACGTAAGTCACACCCATGACAGATGTCCAACAACCATAGTAACACATCACATAATCCACAACCTAAATGACTGCTGTGTGTCGTCCATGCCACTGCAATAGAGAGCACATGTGTAGGTAAAAGTTCCTACCCACAGATAAGACATACCCTGCAATAAACCTCACAGTGTTAAGAAGCAAGACTCCCCATGAGTACATGTCACACATACCCCTGCTGAACGTTAGTCAGATAGGTAATATGCCATATGAGTCACCCTGTGTAACTGTGTGACAGCAGCAGGTACCATCACACCACATGTGTCACAATGGTCAGGGTAGCAGAACAGTATGCTGCTGTAGTCCCAGGGGCAATAGCATATTGTATAGTATTGTATTGTAATGTAATGTATTGAGTTGTATTGTATTGGTATGTTGAGGTGCCTCCTTCATGGAGTGGAACCACTGCTGCTGTGCACCAGTGTACAGGTACATATCCTGTAGTCAGGCTAGTGTTACATAGCACTTCTATATGTGTGTTTAGCTCCTGTCAGAGTTTATGTAGCATGCAACTGGGGATACCATCATGTCCCAGTCATGCTGTGTATTCTGCTTTCATGAGGGCGGCTCGCAGCTGGACATCTGTGATGACAGGGAGGTTACAGTCAGCTGGGATAACTATGTCTTATTTTGGGGGAGAGGGCGGGGTGACACCTGCACTGAACCTGTCTGCCACATTGTTGTCAATATCTGTGGTTTCAGTGAAATATTTGTTGTTGTGTACTAACTATGGGCATAGAGGATGGATTCTGACCAAGTTGCTAACATAATTGAAGAAGGCCTTCTGGTTATCTGTAGTGTCCCTCTTGATTTCCCTCTCAAAGTTGCCCATGGATGTTTGTATGATGGAAAATAGATCCTTACTAGTGCTGCTCAGACATGCCTTCCCTTTATGGAATTATGCTCTGTCTTGCAGTAGCTGCCATCTTTTGTAATACAATCTGTCTATGGCTGGGGTCCACCAGAAAGGATGCTGTCCCTTTGTGGAGAGTGTCTTGGTCATATATGGGATTGCATGATCCATGCATTCTCGGAGATGTCTGTAGAAAGCATTTGTGTAGGGGACAGCATTGTGGGTTGTATCTGCCACTGGCCCAGTGGGCTGAAAGGATACCATGTCATTGTTACAAAGTGTAAAGTTTACATCTGCAATGTTATTCACTATAGTCATTTGTGCTGGTGGTGGAGGTGGGATATGTATATCCAGGTCAATTAGTGTGTGGTCAGCTCACAGTAGTTGATGATGTAGGCCATACAGTACCTAGATACAACCCCCCAGAGTGAGGAGGTGCTCTGGACCTCAATCAGTGTTCTGACTGCTGGGGTTTGGTAGTATGTCATATGGAGTGTGCCAGGTACTGTTGCACAGTTGCTGGCTGAGCACTGATACCTGGCCATTTACATGTGTATCCACCAATAGACAGACAGATGCTATATATGTGAGATATGTTGTATCATAACAGTCGAGTAGCATGTGTAGTATGTGTGCCAAATTCTGCTGACATATATTGCTGATATCAGGTTCTTTTCTTTTTCAGGTACATGGCTCACCCGCGGAATCCCGCTTACTCCACAGCTGAGGATGAGGAGATAGACCAGAGCCTGGTGCGGGATTATGCAATACTCTTTTCCCGCACCAGCCAGAATCAGCAGGAGAGGGCTGCACTGTAGCAAGACCTGGTCCGTTGGGTAAATGACATAGGCACGCATAATAGGACATATGAGCAGGTACGACATCACTGCAGTGATTTAATCAGAAATGTCCAGCGTCAAGGCCGGATATCCACAGGCAAAAGTCGCCACAGGTGGTGGGGTGGCTACACATCCCCCACTCACCAGAGTGGAGAGACTACTCATGAGTGTAGTGGCTCCAGTCCGCCAGCAACAACAACAGCAGCAGACATGCATTATGATGGAGGCTGGAGCATCGCAGCAGCAAGACAGTGAGCGTGCAGGTAATATGCCATATGTATAGTTGACTGTTGTGTACACTGGTAGTTAATGCATGTGTGAGGTGTGTCCTTGGTTTGTAGCTGTCACCATAGTATTTAATGTGCAAGTGTGATATCCTCAATATTAGCAGCTGACCTGTGAAAGGCGACTGTTGTACTACTGACCTGTATCATACTCAGTAACAATGGCACAGTTGTGCCCACTGACATTAGTTTCTTCACGTCTGCAGGTCCCTCTGGTGTAACAGCAATGCAGCCTATCCATGCTGGTGAGTGTGTATTAACAATACCTGTAATAGTCTTGATAGTAATAATAATATTAGGCTCACTTAGTAGTGCTCTTTGTATGCATGTAGGTGTGTCTGTGTGTTGATATCACGCATACTGAGTACTGTACAATTGTGTGCAACTGTGTGCATGTGTACGTGTGCATGTGTGCATGTGTGCACCTGTCATGTGTGCATGTGTGCACCTGTGCATGTGTGCATGTGTGCATGTGTGCATGTGCGCATGTGTGCATGTGTGCATGTGTGCACCTGTGCATGTGTGCATGTGTGCACCTGTGCAGCTGTGCACCTGTGCATGTGTGCATGTGCGCATGTGTGCATGTGCACATGTGTGCACGTGTGCACGTGTGCATGTGTGCATGTCTGGACCTGTGCATATGTGGATGTGTGTATCACTGGTACTGTGTAGACATTGTAAACTGTGTTTCCTGTTCCCTCCCATAGGTTCTGGTGCTGCTCTGGTGTCATGCAGCAGGGAACCTGAATCAGGTGCCATGGGTACTGATAATGATGACATCTGTGTAATGACACAAGAAGGTATGCCAGGGTCCACCATTGGTCAGCCGATTGGCAGTACACAGCTGTCGACCCCATCAATGCGCACAGTTATCCTGCCAATACACCCTTTGTCACCAATGTCCCTAGGTGATGGACAGCATACAGTGGGCATTGACCAGGGTAATGTGGTATCTGTGGCACATGCCTCCCCACACAGCAGCCATGGGCATGGCCCAGAGATGGTACCACACAGACAGATGTCCAGGGGTTCTCGTGGGAGCATCCGTGGGCATACTGCCCCTGTCAGACATGCCCACAGAGGTCTTACAACCTCAGCTATGTTTCAGGCTGTCATGCAGGCACAGTCACGTATGGAACGGTACACCAGACAGGGTCTGAGGGAGCTGACAGTATGTCGCACAGCCATGACTGACAGTATGCGTGACATTGCGGCTGCCATCCGTAATTTCACTGATGTCATAGACAGACGTTGTGGGGACATATTAGACCGGTTCCACAACTATATGTCCATGAGCCAGGGCGATGGTGGATGGTTGAGGCGTCGATGTGGGCGTATGCCAGCAACAGCAGCAGCTTGCAGTCATCGCGGATGACAACAGGGCCGGGGCCGTCCCCATAGTGCCAGCAGCAGCCCCAGCAATGCTGGGTCTGTGCTGTCATCAGACCGCCCCAGGAGACCACGTGCACATGGCTCTGGCCAGGCCCGACAGGGATCTGTGTCCAGTCAATGAACACCTGCTTCTGATGACAGTACCCAGTCTGAGTTGGTACCGGATACGGTCCGTAGCACCCCTGCAAGGCACAGGTACCGTGTCCATGGCCAGAGACACTGACCTGTATGACCTGGCAGGTACAGTCTGTGGCTGTCCACAAACACCAGTATATGGTAGCCATGAGGTGGAACTGTGTGCATCCATACACACATGCGAATTGACAACACCTAGGGCTACCGCGCACACGCACACACTGCATCAACATTGCCCCACCTTGTACTGCTGTCCCTCACCAACACACATACACATACATGTCAATTGGTGGTATCAGTGGCTGACTCAGGCATACCAAGTTCACACCCTGTACATATGATGAAACTGTGCCACCTCCTGCAATCTGTAACATCAGTGCAGGTACAGGTTAACATGTTGCTGATGCACAGGGTAACTACATAGACGTGTAGTAATAGTATCATGTTGTTAACAGTACTGTCTGCTGAATTAATTGTGGGTATATCACAGCATGCCTGATGCAGTAAGGGTGGGATTGTCATGTACTGTTGTCTACACCCATGGTAAGTACCATAGTGTATCATCTGCACATGTTGGCATACTGGTTGTAAGGATGTCAACAGAAGGCTACATACATAGGTAGCACAGGGGATAAGG
Source organism: Protopterus annectens (assembly GCF_019279795.1). Classification (NCBI taxonomy): domain Eukaryota; kingdom Metazoa; phylum Chordata; order Ceratodontiformes; family Protopteridae; genus Protopterus; species Protopterus annectens. The sequence goes on from NC_056739.1 coordinate 343,486,153, forward strand.
TAATGAATGTATTAATACGCAATGATGGACATGTAAACAGCAAGTGGCATGTTGCCCACACTGGATTCTGCAATGCGGATGTTTGAGGATGTTGATATGTGTGCAGTACTACAAGACTGGTACAGGACACACAGGAGCACCCCAGCACTGCAAGCTCACATCTCATACCATGCTAGACAGCCCCAACACACAAAACTGTCACAGGAGGGAGAGTCCCCATACATGTCAGGGATACTGTGGTGGCAGGCCAGGTAGCACACATCCTACGACGTATGGAACCACTGAGTGAAGGCTCAGTGTCTGTTATTTGACATGTGTATTACTGCAGGTATGATCACATGGGTTTCCATCCAGTTATTGTACATCCTGACAGTACATGGTCTGTACACTTGCGTGCGCTGAGACTGGACCCTAGCCATCTGACCTGTGTATTTCCATGTACATGTGCATAGTGCCTGCATATTTGCAGTGTTACCTACTGGAAGTGGTACAGCTTGTTTGTTGTACAATGGACTACATGCAGCCCTGCTTTCTGTAGCTTTGTTTGCATGCATGTTTGCTTGCAATTACCCTGGAATACTGATCCCACCTGCAATGCATAGTTACAGAGCTTCTGTTGACTCCTAGTAACATCTGCATAGCTTACTATATGTATGTCCATGTCTCACTTGACAGAATGTCACTGTTTGTCCTGTTCACATGTACGTTGCCTGTGACATTGCATATGACTTACCTGGCATTTGTCCACGTGAGCAGTCATATATGCTACTGCTAAATAATCACAGGCACTACACCCTCACATATTCATCTTCTGTTGAACCACCTGCTTCGCTAGGGACGGCTTGCATCTGTCACCCCTGGGCTTTCAGATATTGGCAAAAGCTCTTGCTACCCCAATAGTGCCTATGTTAGGCAAGGCTCAAATGACAAACCCACCTTCATAGGTATCACAAGGGATTAGAAACTAAGAGTAATGCTACCCAACGCCAGACGTCTAAACCTCAAGATGCATGCACCCGAAACTCTCCTTGGCATGGAGAACATCGATATCTGTGCAGTAACAGATGCCTGGTTCAGGGCTACCGAGAGCACCCCAGCACTACCAGGTTATACCTCATACCATGCTTTTCAGCCCCAAAACTTGGAAGAACCATAAATGGAGGGGGAGTATTGATATTCATCAAAGATACCCACACCTCCAGGTTGGTGGCAAAGCACCAAGCATCAGAGACTATCCATGTGCAACTAACAATGGGTGAAACTGCCTTCCACATTATAGCCTGCTACAGACCACCCTCCCAAACCCAAGAACTGCACTCAGCCATCCTGTGAACAGTGGAAATATGAAGGTCTCTCCAAACACCATTATACTGGGCGACGTCAACTACCCAAACATGGACTGGGAGCATGACTCTAGCTCCAACACCCTAGGCCAAAGATCCCTAGAATATATGAGCTCAAATGCTATGGAACAACTTGTTACCACTCCCACAAGAAGGTGAAACATACTGGACCTGATCATCACCAACATGGGGACTCTATGCTCCAGACCAGAAGTGTATCCCTCACTGGTAAGATTGGACCATAAATTAATCTCACTGGATATTCACATCCCGACCCCACCCCCTGCCCAGAACACCACAGTGAACAACTTCTCTAAAGCAAATTCACACTCCTCAAAACTGAGGTGGAAACCTTCAAAGCCCCTGGGCCTGTGGAAACTGCAGACCAGACCGCAGATTCCTCTATAAATGCATTCTATGGACACCTTCAGGAATGCATGGGTCATGTGATCCCGAATAAAACCAAGACCCAATCCTCCAAAGGCAGATGTCCTGTCTGGTGGACCCCAGCCATAAACAAACTACACAATAGAAGGAGGAAGCTACAAAATAATACAGCAAAATCCCAAAATGGGAAGGCATCACTGATCAGTATTAGCAAATAACTACAGGCACTCATAAGAATGTCTAAGGCCAGCTTCGAGAGAAATTGCACAGGACACTAAGGATAATCACAAGGCTTTCTTCAGTTATGTTAGGAACCTGGGTGGTAATTCCCAGATATGCTCAGAGGTAGTCCAAAATGTCAATAGAAACACCAAACCCACAGACATTGCTAACATTCTAGCTGACAGGTTCAGTGCAAACTTCTCACCCCCCTCCACACCGAAAGGGCAAATATGTATCCCAGCAGAGTGCTGCTCCCCTGACATCTCAGATGCTCAGGTAAGAGCCGCCCTCTCCAAAGCAATACACACTGCATCAATGGGACCAGACAGTGTCCCGGGCTGTGTCCTACATGACCTCCAAGACGTGCTAAAACCAAACATAAAACTACTATTTGATCCCAGCCTTACTACAGGATATGTGTCCAAAGTGTGGCATACAGCAACAGTGGTCCCTCTACAGAAAGGTGGTGCCTCAACGGATCCTGGACACTATCGCCCCATAAGCCACACTAGCTTGGTCTGCAGAGCTATGGAAAGGATCATCATGGACCACATAAATATAGATATTGGGGACCTACAGACACTGGTTCATACCCATTTTGGCTTTGTTAAGGGCAGATCCTGCCTCTCAAACCTGGTTGATTTCTTTGAAACAGTCACCAAGGCCATTGACGAGGGGAAGGTGGTCCACACAGCCTACCTGGATCTCGCAAAAGCCTTCAAAACAATACCCCACTCGGGCATTCTAGAGGAGCTCACCAGTTTAAATATGAGCCCCTATGTCACTAGATGGATTGCACACTGGCTCAAGGACAGAACCCACATGGTTAGAACTGCTGGAGCCATGCCAGACTCCAAACCAGTTACAAGTGGTGTCCCACAAGGCTCAGTCCTGGGACCTCTCTTGTTTGGTATATATTTATCAGAGGTACAGGCCAACACGGAAGGACTGTGGCTGACCAAATATGCAGATGACTGCAAACTGGCCGCCATAATCGAATCTCCAGCCAACACAAGCATCTTCCAAAGGGGCCTCATAGAAACAGACAACTTGTGCCAGAGCCATGGCCTCCAGCTGAATGCAAAAATGTGTATAGTCATCCCCTTTGGCAAAACCAAAGTGCCCACAAAGTACCACATAGGTGGTACTCCATTACGTACAGAAGAAGTAATTAGGGACATGGGGACCCAAGTTGATAGCAATCTCTCATTTGACAACCATGTGGCCAAAGTGGTTAGAAAGGCATTGTATATAGCCCACCCCATAATGAAGGGATTCACATCTACATCAGGGGAGGACATCGTGCCTCTTTACTCATCCCTCATCAGGCCCATAATTGAGTACAATCCCCCTGTTGGGATGTACCTTACCAGACACCTGCAGCAACTGGAAAGACCCCACAAGTACCTCACCAAGAGGATCAAAGGGCTCAAACAAATGCCATATGCTGACCGGTTAAAGAAAACCCAGCTCTACTCAGTGGCATACCGCCTGTTCAGAGGCGATCTGTGCCTAATGTATAACGCCATGTCAAACCCGGAATTAATGGGCATGCTGCACCTGAGAATATCCAAATCTCATCGGGCTACACGCTTGAGAGACCTGAACCTCAGCACTGAAATAAATAGGACATGCTGGAGGGACAGATTCATAACCCAGAGGCTCACTTCACTCTGGAATAAAATCCCAGTCCAGGTTAGGCAGAGTCCCTCATTGACTCTCTTCAAGAGGAATCTTGATGAGTGGATGGGACATTGTCGGCTTACCCCGGGTATCACTTCTGTGTCACTGTTAGACAGAGGCACAGTATACTAACCTCAGAAAAGGGCATGGCAAGATATATTTACAATAGATGGCGACAGCCAAACACATTCTGGCTAGGTTCTTAAATGCCCTAGGGCAGATAGCCTAGTATGAAGCTATGAACCTATGAACCTTGTTCTCCATTGGCCCAATGTGCTGTTAATCACCATGGCAATCACAATACTATGGTAGCATGTGCAAAGGTCAGTTGTCAGTCACCTCTATGGTACAGTTGTGGAATATGTGGGTCATTTGGCAATGTCACAGCTGCCACATGTACACAGTCAACTTTCTCCCCTACACATGGACGTACAACACATGTATGAGATGGAACCACATAGCCAAACTGGGGACTAAGCACTCTGAACCCAGTACTGGCATAACCTGTCAGGTGGCATGCAATACTACAGTGACTACAATACCAGTCTGATGTAGACATACACTGACAGCAATACAAGCATGTGTACACACTGGGCTATTCGTGGAGCCTTAGAATAGCATCCTGCCTGAGCGGCACACACCTCTGCAGCTGGCACACAGGCATACGTTATGCCTGAACACATCACACATAACACATAGCACACAAATCCTGTGTGCCAAACAGTCACAGCCTGTACGGCTAGACAACACACCTGCCACAGTTGTGTTAGCTACCTTTATTGTCCGGTACAGTGTGGTCACGCTCACCAGGCTGGACAAGGTGAAGGTCACAGTGATATGCCCGTGGGGCACTATGGTCCACCACATAACACAAGCATACAGGTCAGTCAGAGGCATGGACACATATGACTCAGTCATTGTCCATGCCACATACCTTCGCCTGCTGTACTTGTAGGGTGCTGACATCATCAGTGTTTAGAAAGGGGAATGTGCATCCTGTATTGTGTTTTCCCAGTTGCCAAAAGGGACATTTTCCTCACACAGGCTTTCACACAAACCAACCCCACTTACACACACCCCTACTGAGCATTTGCAGGATTCAAACCCCTACCTAATTATGTTATGACACTGAAGACGGACGCATTAGCGGAGCGTGCTATTCACATTACTGGGAGGCTTTGCTTCTCCTGCTGTACTTATAGGGTGCTGACATCATCAGTGTTTAGAAAGGGGAATGTGCATCCTGTAGTGTGTTTTCCCAGTTGCCAAAAGGTACATTTCATTCACACAGACTTGCATACACACCAACCACACTCACACTTGCAGGATTCAAACCCCTACCTGATTATGTCATGACACGCGAGACAGACGCATTAGCGGAGCGCACTATTCACATTACAAGGAGGTTTCCCTTCTCCTGCTGTACTTATAGGGTGCTGACATCATCAGTGTTTAGAAAGGGGAATGTGCATCCTGTATTGTGTTCTCCCAGTTGCCAAACAGGACATTTCTCTCACACAGACTTGCACACACAACAACCCCACTCACACTGAGCATTTGCAGGATTCAAACCCCTACCTATGTTATAACACTTGAAAGGGACGCATTAGCAGAGCGGCTATTCGCATTACTGGGAGTTTTCCCTTCTCCTGCTGTACTTATAGGGTGCTGACATCATCAGTGTTTAGAAAGGGGAATGTGCATCCTGTGGGGAGGCAGACACCAAGCACACTCTGGCTAAGCTGTCATTCCCTAGGGCAAACAGCCTAGTGTTGACCTCTACACCCATATGTTTAATTGTCAAATGCACATTATTTGTTGCTGATAGACTGTTTGCAGGTCTTTATTGCCATAGCATTCCCTGTTTGTATGAACAACTTGTGTATCTGTGGAAGATGTTTGCATATGGGAGGGATCCACTATATCACGTATGTCTCTGTAGTCATTTAACTGTGTGCACTGGGCAGATTGCTGTAATGTGGTTGGTTCCTGGAATAACACGTACAAATACCAGATATGTGTGGCCAACTGCTAAACTGAGATTTGGCCTAAGTGTGTGAGCATGCCCAGTTCAGCCTTCCCATGGCATGTTGTCTGACATATGTCTCATTTATCTAAGTGTGTGAGCATGCCCAGTGTGAGCTTTCCATATCTTGAACTCTGCAGCCCACCACATTTGTGGATGAGTGTGAACTTCAACAAATATCTCCCGTTTATGGTTGTGTGTTGTGTGTCATGTTGTGTAGTTACTGTCCAACTGCTTTGTGTGTGAACACAACAGGGATTATACTGTGCCTGCAGGGTTTGCATGTGATACTTTGCATACAGTTGTCAACATCCTTTCACACTGACCTAAAACTATAGCACTGTATAGTGTACTGGTTCAGTACTTTGACTGTGCTGGACAGTATCCTGGGCTTTAGTCCTATCACTGCTTTACATTTCCATAGTGAGCACAACAGCCTGGTTAGGGGCCAGTTGTGCACATCTGACCATGTTGCATTATGTTCAGATATGAACTACTTAAACCAGGCTTGTCCAACATTGGTAGTGTATTCCACAACATAGGTGTACATTTGCAAACACTAGTGATGTGCCCTAGGCCATTTCTAATGCTAGTCAGAGAGTGTTTGTCCTTCGACACACATTGTAAGTGGAGTTTGCCATGACATATGCCATGGTTAGTATACTGTGCCTCTGTCTACCTGTGACATAACAGTGATACCCAGGGTAAAGCTACCATCTCCCATCCACTCATCAAGATTCCTCTTGAGGAGAATCGATGAGTGACTCTATGGATAGCCTGTACTGGCAGTTTACTCATGGGTGGAGGTGGCTTCTGTGTTATGGATCATGCAGTACAGCTTGTCCTATGTAAGTCAGTGCTGGGGTTCAGGTCTCTCATGTGCATAGCTCACTGCCATTCAGATTGTACAAGGTGCAGCATGTTTATTGATACCAGCTTGGACATGGCTTTATACATCAGGCACAGCTTGCCTCTGGGTGGGCATTATGGCAGTGTGTGTAGCTGCAGTTTGTTTAATCAGGCAACACATGGCATCTGTGAAAGCTCTTTGATACTCCTGGTGAGGTACTGTTGGGGACTTTACAGTTGATGGAGGTGTCTGCTGAGGTAAATCCCACAGGGGCTTTTGTAGTCAATTGTAACGCTGATGAAGGATGACTGCAAAGCCACAATGACCTCCCCTTATCTAGATCTGACAACCTACATGATTAGATGGGTATATGGTATGCTTCTGTGAACACTACAGCCACATGTTTGTCCAATGCAGGATATCTATCACCTTGTGTCCCCAGGTCTCATTACATGTTAAGTATGTAATGGGTTAACACCTATGTGGTAATTGGTGGGCACTTACTGTATATCCACGGGGGTTGACTATATACTTTTCTGCAATTAGCTTGCTGACATGGCTATGGCACCAGTTGTCTGTTTTTATGTGGCCCTTTTGTGGGATGCTTGTGTCAGCTGGAGGGTCATATATGGTGAGCAGTTTGTAGTCCTCTGCAAACATGTTCAGACACAGTCCTTCCATGTTGGCCTGTACCTATGGGACATATATACCAGATGAGGGAGATCCCAGGACCAATCCTTGTGGGATGCCAGTTATATCTGGTTTGTAGTCTGACATGGCTGCAGCATGTCTGACCATGTCTGTTCTGTCCTTGGTCTGGTTTGCAACCCCTCTACTGACATAGGGGTCTATATTTAAGTTGGTGAGCATATCTATAATGAACACATAGGGTTTTGTATAGAAGCCTTTGCAAGGTCCAGCTACGCTGTGTGGACCACATTGCCCTCATCAATGACCTTAATGACTGTTTCAAATGGGTCAAACATGTTTAGGGGCAGGATCTGCACTTAAAAAAGCCACACTGGGTAGGGTCCGGTGTCAGTAGGTCCACAATATCTTTATGTCTGCGGTACATGCTGATCCTTTCCATAGCTGTGCAGACCGAGCTTCTCAGGATTCTGGGGTGGTAGTTTTCAGTATCCATTCAGGCAACACCTTTGTTGAGAAGGACCACTGTTGTTGTACACTGCTCTTTGGGTACATATCCTGTGGTAAGGCTGACATTGAGCTGTAGTGTGATTTGGCATTCCATTCGTCTTGGAGTCCATGTTGAACTCAGCCCAGGACACCATCTCATACCATTGCTGCTGTGTGTTTTGCTTTGTAGATGCTGGCTGTTACCTCAGCATCTGCAATGTCAGGGGGCCAGCAGTCTGCTGGGATAGATATTTTGCATTCTGGTGGGGGGGGGGTTTGCACTGCACCTGTCAAGATGTATGTTGGCAATATGTGTGTGTGTGTGTGTGTGTGTTTGGTATGTTGTTTGTGATATTTGTGTGATTCAGGGCATATCTGTGAATTCCCAACACGGTTCCTACCATCAGTTGTGGAAGCCTTGGGATTATCCTTAGTGTCCTGTACAATTTGTATCTTCATAGGTTCATAGGTTCATACTAGGCTATCCACCCTAGGGCATTTGTTAGCCTAGCCAGAGTGTGTGTGGCTTTCGCCACCCCTTGCTATGTAAATATTATGGCCGTTTATGATTTGCTTTGCTGTGCCTCTGTCTGGACGTGACACAGTGAAGACCCCCAGTGTAACTCTATGATCATCCATCCACTTGGCAAGATTCCTGTTGAAAAGTGTCAGTGAGGGGCTCTGCCTAACATGGAGTGGGATTCTGTTCCAGGGTGTGGGGAGCCTCTGGGTTATGTATCTGTCCCTCCAGCACATCCTATTTCATTATGTGTTGAGGTTGACATCTCTCACAGCTCCGATGGCTTTGAGTTTTCTGGGGTGGAGCATGTCCATTACTCCTGTGTTGGACATGGCCTTGTACAACAGGCAGGCAATGTCTCTGTGTAGGCAGTATGTGACTGCATTCAGCTGGGGTGTCTACAGCCACGCAGCATATGACATATATTTGAGACCCTTTATCTTCTTGGTGAGGTACCTTTGAGGTCTTTCTAACTGCTGCAGGTGTCAGGTAAGGTACATCCCATATGAGGCATTGTACTAGATTATGGGTGTGATAAGAGAACAGCATAGGGGCACAATGACCGCTGTTGACATAGATGTGAATCCTTTCATGATACGGTGTCCAATGTAGACAGTCTTCCTAGCCACATTGGCAATGTGAGTGTCACATAACAGGTTACTGTCCACTTGTGTCCCTAGGTCCCTGATTACTCCTTCCATACATAATGGTTTACCACCTATGTGGTAATTTGTGAGTACCTTGTTTGGTATTTGGTGGGACATTCATACTGTCCAGTGTCTTCAGGATGGCTGGGTGGGGTTCCTGTGTGTGAGGGTGTGATCTGTAGCATGCTACAGACTGTACAGCTGTCTTGCCTACGGTTAGTTGCACATGGGTGGACTCCAATGCCTTGTGCATTGTCAGTTACCTGGACGTATGGGTGTCTGTGCTGAATATGGATACTCACCCTCCTTTTATGTTTTGTTCCAGGTTTTGGGGCCATGACGCATGATATGTGGTATAACCTGGTAGTGCTGGTGTGCTGTCAGGAGGCTTGCAGCAGGTTTCTGTTACTGCACAGACATCGATGTTCTCCATACTGGGGATGGCCTTGGGAGCATGCATATTGGGGTTTACACATCTGGCATTAGTCAGTATTACCCTTATGTTTCTTTCCACTTATGTTTTGTAGGGTGGTGGGTTAGTCTTTTCAGCCTTGCCTACAAAAGGCTCTATGGAGGTGGCAAAAGCCTTATCCAATATCTAGACGCCCAGGGGTAACAGGTGCAAGCCATCCCTGGAACAGCTGCGTGGCTTGTCAAGCATGACATCCCAAGCAGACAGACATTGGATCCCCTTGGAATGACACCAGTAATTGTGCCACTTGTTATAACTGATCATTCTGTGTTTGTACTGTGGCATCATTCTTGGTGAGGGTAGGATGCTGCAAATGGTCAGTGTCATACCGGCCTGGACTACATAATCAGAGAGCTCATCTATGTCTCTTTTCATGTAGTTCGGGGAGGTACATCTCAGGTCATTCACACCAGCATGGACTATGACTGCATCATATTTCTACTTGCTTTGGGGTGCCCTGCATACTTGTGTTATGTGGCGTTGTGGCAGCCTACAGGCAGCTTACTGTACCCTTTCCCTTGTTCAGTCTGGTGTGGGACAGCAGTGTGTCTCGCTATGGAGTCACCTATTACAACTGTATCAGGCATGTTGTTTCTCCTTCTGGCCTGTGACTGTTTGGCACACCAGCTTTGTGTACTATGTGTTGCATGTGCTATGTTTGGAGGTTGTTTGATTGGGTGTCTGCTTTGGAGGCCTCTGTTGGTGTGGTGTGTTTGTAATTCGGCCCTCCGGGAATGTTTTTCTGTGTTTATGTCTTTGGTTTGCAGTTGTGATAGGTCTATGTGGGACTGGGTTTGTGGTGTGTGTGGTTACCTTCTCCTCCTGACTAGTTTTGGGAGTACTGAGTTGAGGGAGCTCAGCCTCCAGTTTGGATAGATGGTTGCATCTCTCACATATATTTGTATTTCTTGGGGGGAGTTGGGGGTTGTCTGTACTTGGGGCAGGTGTAACATTGCCTCAAGATTCACAGATTCAACTTGTTGTGGCTGGCCTTAGTGGATTGTATGTGTGGAAATATTTTATTGCCATACTACTGATCAGTGATTACTTCATTTTTTATGTTTGCTCTATCATGTAGTAGCTTCCTCATTCTCTTGCATGGTTTGGTTATGGCTGGTGTCCACCATGTCAGATGCCTGTGTGTATGGCATTGTGTCTTCTTTTAATTTAGGATTGCATAATCCAAGCATTCTTGGCAGTGTTCATGGAATGGCTGTATTACAGGTTCTGAGGTGTGGCCCATATTTTGCACCTGCACAGGACCTTTAATGGATTCCACATCAGTTTGGAGGAGTGCAAATATTGCTTTACACATGTTTGTCACTGTGGTTTTCTGGCCAGGGACTGTGGTCAGGATTTGTATATCCAGTGTGATTACTCTATCGTCTGGTTTTACCAGTGAGCAATACACTTCTCATCTTGCCATCCAGTACCCATGTTGCTGATTATCACATCCAGTATGCTTACCCCTCTTGTGGGAGTGGTACGTTGTTCCTGGGCATTTTGGTTTATGGATTCTATGAACTTTTGTCCTACAGTTTTGGGGCTAGTATAATGCTCCCAGTCTATGTCTGGGTATTTTCAGTCACCCAATATAATGTGGTTTGGAGGGCTTGATATATTCATGTATTCCAGCATAGGCCAGGTGCAGTTCCTGGTGTTGGGACAGTAGTCTGTAGCAGGCTATAAACTGGGGGGTAGTTTTAGCCACTGTTACTTGACCATGGCTAGTCCATGCTGCTTCTTGTTGTGGTACCAACATTGGGGTGTGGTTATCCTTGACAATTATTGCTAGTCACCCTCCTTTTGTAGCTTGTTCCATGTTTTGAGGCTGTATAGCACAGTATGAGGTGTAACCTGGTAGTGTTAGGGTGCTGTTGTGAGCCTTGGCCCAGTTTTCTGTTACAGCACAGATATCAACATTCTCCATACTGGGTGAGTTTAGACTGCATGCATCTTGCTGTTTCGACTTCTGGCATTGGGTAGCATTACATCTAGGTTCTTATCCCTTCTGATACCTATGAAGGTAGGTTTGTGTTTTGAGCCTTACCTATTCAGGGCACGCTGTGGGTAACAACAGCCTTTGCCAGTATCCATACAGCCTGCACTGATAGGTGCATGCCAGTCCTAGCAGGTGGAGCATCATGTCATGCTCAGCATGTCATCCCAGGCTGGCACACATTGGATCCCCTTTGACTAACTGCGATACTTCAGCCAATTATTGCACTTGATCATCTCATTGTCATATTGTGGCATGATGCTTGGTGAAGGTAGGATGTTAGTCAGGGTCCTCAGGTGTGCATATAGTACATGGTGTTGCATTACTTAACACATGGCATTCATACCTCAGGTGGTGCTGCAGGGCTGCCTCTGTCGGATGCACATATTACACTCCCTGTACATGTTTGTGAGCAGGTCATGTCATTTTAGGCATCCCTATTATTATTTGAGTGAGTCAGAGGGGGTATCATTCCCAGGGTTCCTACTGAGCCAGTGTATGTGCTATGCGTTGCCTCTTTGCCAAGGCCAGGGCATACTGGGCACGCCTCCTTCTGCCTACTGGGACAGGCTCAGGTTGTTCCTCCTCTGAGTCACGCTCTGCCTGTGATGGCCTTGGCAATGGTGGGGGGTTGTTTGGCCCAGCCCTATGCTGGTCCTGCTGCAGCTGTTTTCGCAAGATCATATTATGTAGCATAGCACATACCATGACAATTTGGGTACATGTAGTTGATGTGTACTGCAAGGCTCCACCAGATGTGTCCAGACACCGGAACCATGACTTGAGCAGCCCAAACACATGCTCTATTACATTACGTGTTTGTGCGTGTGCCTCGTTATGGCGTTCTTGTTCAGGTGTGTGTGCGTTTCTGATGGGTGTCATTAGCCATGGCTCCAGTGCATAACCTGCATCCCCCACTAGGTGTCCGTGTGGGATGTCCCCACTGGCAAATGTCTGGTACAGCTGCGTCAAATGCCAGATGTGGGAATCATGGTAGCTCCCAGGGCAGCCAGCACACACATTCATTATTATGCCCTGGGCATCACACATGACCTGGCAGTTGATGGAGGGGAAGCCCTTGTGGTTAATGTAGGCCCTACCCCGCTCACCGGCTGGTGGTTTTATGCATATGTGCGTGCAGTCTATTGCACCCACTACCTCAGGGTATTCCGCTATTTGCTGGAAGAGACGCATATTGCTGGCCAATACTTCACGGGCATTGGGGAAATATACATAATCACCGACATGTGCTGACATGGCATCCAGGAACTGGTGCAGTACCCTGGAGGCTGATGCCTGTGATATCCCCATCATATCACCAGTTGGTCTCTGGAAGGTACCTGTTGCTAGTATTCATAGGCCAACACATACCTTGGTTTCCACTGGGATGGGTTCCCCTCTGTTGGGTCTGTGTGTGAGGCATGGCCTGCACAGCTCAACTATTTGCTGCAGGAGGTCTCTGTCCACTCTATAGCACTCTACTATCTCCAGCTCATGTAACCCGTGGTAGGTGACCCTGGGCCTGTACACTCTTCTCCGTCTCTTCACTGTGGGTTGTCTGGCACCATCTGCATTGTCACCACCCTCAGCAAGTCACCTATGTTTCATTATGACAGCTATGGCAGCCCCTAACATTTCTGCTCTGAGTTCAGCTTTTTCAGTTTTCACTTCTAATAGCTTACTCCTGTCTTGCAGTGTCTCTTGAGAGAAACATCTTGCACTGCTGTTTGCAGATTTTTAAGTGGTGGGTTGAGCTACTATTCTGCCTGTGTAATTGCCTGCTTCTAATTGTTTTCACCTGCTAGCTCCAGCAGTATTCCCTGCTAGCTTCCTATTAATTCTGTTGCTTCCTTTTTCCTTTGTTTCCTCAGGGGGGAGCAGCATGTATACCAGCAGAAACACGCTCACAGTGGCTTACACGTGTGCACACATGCTTACACAGTTCAGAATCTGCTTATTCGGGTTAAAACGCGTGCACACCAGCTCAAACAGTGTTACAGCTCTGCCAATAGGCTTCTACATGCTAAGTCTGTCCTACACGCTCGCACACCCGCGCAAAACAGTGTTAAACATCTACCAACACGCTTCCACATGCTCAGTCTGCATTACTCGCTTGCACACTGTCTTACTCGCGCTTCATGGCGCACACACGTGCGCATGCACGCCCAGCAAGAAACTTTGGTGTAGGCAACAGTGTACACCTTCCATTTCTTGACTTTCCCATGCTTATGTTGTGGCACTCCTCTTTCCATGATATGTGTCTGACATCTGTCATGTAACTTTCACCTCCAGTGAACTGCATTTCTTTCTGCCATTCCCCCCTGTGATGTCACCTATCTCCTACTCTGTTCCTCCCACTTCTGTAACTCTTACACTACTCAGAATGTGCTCATTTGCTATGTGACAGTGGAATTCAGTATCCTAACACTCATTTGCATCAGATTGCCTACTAATGCTTAGTTACATCTCTTAGACGCAGCTTCCCCCCTTAGCAACCACTAAACGGTGGCCATGTTGTTTTTGGTCTGCTGGTCCCTGCATTGTAAATCCATGTATTGCATAAAACCCACATTTGTGGGTTTATAACCTTCATTTTTATGTTTTATACAGCGCAGCCCGTTTGCGTGGGGCTGCGCTGGGTTTAAACATCGGCGATCGCCGGAAAAAAAATTATATTTTTATTACTTTTGCATCAGGTTACCTTGCCAATGGCCACATATTTGGCCATTGGCATGCTGCCTGACACATATGCACCCTTTATTTGGAGCTGACATGGCTCCATTGTGGTTTTTGCAGAAACGTACTCAGTTGTCAACTGAGTAAATTTCTGCAGCTAAAACGTCTCTTACACGGGCTGTTTTGGGCTTCCTGGATCGCTAATCAACCTCATTTGCATGCTATTCGGCTGCAAGTGAGGTGATTAGCTTATCCACGCCCACTCCATGTAAGAGACGTTTTAGCTGGTCTCTTACACGGACTTTGGGCTGTTCCTGGATCATGAAGGCTGCATGGAGTCTTACACTACTCTTAGACTCCGTGCAAGCCTTCGTGAATCCTGCCCTTTATCTTTTTTGTTCTAATAAAACAGTGCCCATGACACAGTGGGGCCATGGGAGACTGCACTAGAATAAAGGGAGGCTATGTGGCAGTTAAGACTGAATTTTACAGATGAACCAGGGTTAAATGGCAATATTTCTATGGCTGGGATCTTAAAATTAAGGGCTACCAAGTTTTGATTACCATTTCTGTTTGTAATTATACATGATTTAACTATTAATTGTTTTTGCTTCAGCAGCATTTGTCTGTGTTATAAAAATATATTGCAAGCAAAAAGCAACAAAATCTACAAGTTTTAAGCAAGTAATAAATTCAATAGTTTTACTGTTAAAATAAAATTTCAATTGTGCTTTATGTAAACCTATTTATTTAATTTACTTTAATTTTATCTTTATACATTTTTATAGAAGTCTGCCTTTTTAAATTGCACTGTATGGTATGATCAGCTGGCATGTTGTTTGATCACATGGCTATTTCACCTTTTAAACAAAAATCAACACAAAAATGGCTTAAACAATCCTTAAAAACAAGAATAAACTCCCAACTTGAAGTGAAACAACAAACAAAGCAGAATACCGGAGACTTGTGAATATGAAACCCACCAATGAGGTAATAAGCAATTTGAGAAAACAAGAGGTATCCACTAAGTGCTTTCATTCATTTTATTGATGGAATTTCATCAGAGCTAAAAATTCAAGACACTCTGTCCTTTAAATATTATTAATTAATGTCACATGACTTAACATAAATGTTGAATCATTAATTTAAAAACTCTTAAATAGTGAAAAATATAAGTACATAGCCATTTAGGGAAATAGTAATAAAGCAATAATTCATTTTTAAATAGAATTGCCTACAAAATAATTAATACAACTAAAATTAACGATTTAGCAGACACTTAATATTAGCACTATCGTTCAGACCTGGCAATTTATAGTTTACAGCCATAGTTATTACAAATACATGCATCTGGAGCGTTTCTCCCTGGGCCTCCACTGAAAATTGGCTTTGTTCCAAATTGGACTTTACCAGTAAACAAATGTTAAATAAATAAATTATTCATGAAAAAAACATTGTCAATGGACAGACAAAGATGAATTTAATCAGTTTTTGTATGAATTAAATCAAAGTATTAGTTTCTTTAAATTTTACAGTATCACAAGTTGGATAAAAAGTACAGGTTCTGGACATCGAGTTGGAATTGTATTGGGAGAATGTCCAATTTGTTTCAAATATATTTAAAAAAGAAATGTTCAGAAACAAGTACTTAGATTTTCATAGTTTGCATCCATTATTTATGAAGAAAAACATTGTCAAAGAACAATATATTAGATTATCTCAAATAATTAGTGATGAGGAGAAACTTTTGGTAGAATGTCAGCATTTGAAAAGTATGTTTATAGCTAGACATTATCCCGAGGCACTTGTAAATGAACATTTAGACCTGGTGAAAAGAGGAAGCCACACTAAATATCAGCCCATATTAAAATAGAGGTTCATTTAGCTAGTAAGGACTGATGAGATAGGAGCAAAGTTGAGATTTCAACTACCAATTAGTTCAGATATGAAGGCAATACAAAAAAAAATTCTAACTAATAACTGAATAAAGGGTAATTCAGAGTTATATAATATGCCAGGGGTCAACCCTAAGTTTTGTTTTAAAAGAACCAAAATGTTAAAACAGTATTTTAAGATGGAAGGCTTTAATGATTTAAGTAGATGCACACATTATAATGATATTCTTTGTTACAAAGAATATTTCCTTACACATCAAAATTTTAACATTAGAATCAACAAGACATTTAACTGTCAGTCCAAGAATATTGTCTATCTAAGGGTATGCAAGCAATGTGGTTGTTTTATATTGGGAAAACTACAAAAAAGCTAGCAGATCACATCAGAGAGCATAAAGATGCGATCAAAAGAAAGGATGTGAACAACATGCTGGCAAAACACAGTTGGGTTATGAAAATTTGTTGGTTTCAATTTTTTTGTGTTAGATCAGGTCCCTTATTTTATAGGAGACATGAATGCTTGCTTAAAGTACAAAGAAATAAGATGGCAGCTTTTATTAAATGCAGACACTTTGCCTGGCTTAAATGATCATTTTAATGTTAAGCATATTTTAAGATGGTGCTAGTAGGGAAGTTAAGTAAAGCTTTTAGGATTGGCTATTTACTGGTATTTAAATGTTTTAAATGTTTTATGCACTTTAATGTTTTAGTGATCTTTTTTCTAACATTCTTCTTATAATTAAAAAAGTTCTTATAATTAAAGGACAAATGCGCTCAATATCATTTGCTGCTGTTTGCATTGGACACCCAATGCTGCTTTGTTCATTAGATTTTGTGGATTTGAGTTGGTGTTGTTGGTGCTTAACTGTTTTGTAAAGTTTTAACAGACACTATCCTTCAAATAAAAGACAGACATTTGAACCAAAGGATTCATAACATAATCTAAAAAAATTGAAATTGTTTCTGTTTTGCTACTGTCTGCCACAATAATTGGTCTAAAAGTGTGAAGACTGTTTTCACTAGTAAGATTTAGAGTTTTCTGAATACTGAAGAACAGAGCCGTCTTTGAAAACTCTACTTGTAAAAAAATCAAACACCTGAAAACTGATGTGTCCTTGATGTAAAACATCAAGGAGAACAGCATAAAGCTTATGAAAAGAAACATGTTTAGCTCTGATGAAGTTCAGTCTATAAAATGAACTACGGTGCTAAGTGGACTCCTCTTGTCTCCTCAAATGTTTATTACCTCATTGGTGTGTTTTATATTCACAAGTCTCTGGTGTTCTGCTTGTTTGTTGCTTCCCTTCGAGATGAGAATTTATTTGTTGTTTTAAAGTAAAGTATTTGATTTATGAATCAGATTCTGATGAATTCCTTTATGTGTTTAGACAAATGCACTTAATCCAATAAATTAATTTTTGGTTGTATTCTTGTTCAGATTTATGTTTTTTGTTTTGTTTTCATCTATAGCAGTGTTTTAAGTGCCTGCATGTTTTGTTTTTAAAACAAAGGATAGCTAGTGACCAAAAGTCTTATTTAATAATCAGTTCAGAAAATACAACCGGTTTCCAATATCATGAAAGTACTTACAAAGCTGTCCTAGGTAGGAAACTTCAACATATACCTATATATTACACAACACAAAGATCACCTCCAGAACTGAGCCTTTGAGCACCTCAGGCACTTTTCTCATCACTCTGTGATCTATAATCTCTTCCATTCCCCCACACCATGATAACTGCCTTTTGCACAAGTTATTATGCTCACACACACACACACACACACACACACACACACACACACACACACACACACACAAACAACTATGCTAGGAGGAAGAATAATGAAGTAGAGCTAAGCTCTGCTTGGTATTGCATCCAGATTACTGCCATTTGCATGAAGCACTATGTACAAGATAATATTTTAGTTGAGCACTAAATATTCGATAGGAAGATATTTATTTGAGACTCATATGGATACATTTCCATATTTAGAAGCTAATATGGAGAACTCATCATCTGTGTGTTTGGGTTTAGTCTTAGAAGCCTGTAGGGTAGGACATGGGTCACTTTTATTTTGAATTTGTAGGAAGAAGTTCGTCCTTATTAGTTTGGCAACAGAGAGGAAATTGTGTGACTGTGTAGGAATTTGATATTTTGAGAAAAAAAAAGTCAGATAGATCATTGTCTGAGAACTTTTTTTTTTTTTGTAGTATCGTTCATGTTTTCCGTAGTTCATGATGAACCTGCAAATTCTGTCCATGATCATCTGAATCATTGTGAAGTTTTTTGTTTTTGAATGATATCCTATTACTGGGAATACATATTCTATTTCTGCTTTTCTTATTGCAATTCAGAAGAATATGGGGAAAAGATGAAAATTGTCTTAACCCAAAAAATGTGGCTTAATCCTTTTCCTAGTGTTTGCAATGTGTAGGGTGGATATAAGTAAAGGATCTTGCTAAATATCTAGGTATTTTACTGAAGAGTAGTTTTAATACAGTGTCATTGTGATCCAAGATTACTAATGGTGGAGAAATTTTGTTTAGCTTTGATTTGGTGCGATAGAAAATTTCTTTGGAAGATTTGAGAAGAATTTTTTTTCCTCCTCAAAAAGTTAACCTCTACCTCTTTCTGCAGGATTGTTAAGGATATGGTTGATCAGACTAAGACCATGTTGTCAGTGTAAAGTAGTAGTAGAAGATGATGCAGGCTCAAGGGTAGTTTACTTATGTATTTGGAGAAGGGGAGGCAAGCATGGATAGAGTCTTGTGGTACCCCTTGTTTGATTTTGTCTAGAGGTAAAAAGAATGATTTTTACCTTTACACAGCAATTAGAAAGATCATTGTGGAACCAGTTTGGTGTATCTGGACTAATGCCTATGTCATGTAAGTGGTTTAGTAGTACATTGTAACCTACAAGATGAAAATACTGGTCCATGTCAATAAATATAGCAAAAAAAAAGTTCCCCTTTGTTCATTCCTAGGAGTATTTGATCTGTAGAGGTCCAAATGGCTGTAATTATGCTGTAGTTATATCAGACAGGTCCCTTTCAGAAGATCAACATTTCAGAATGTTGAACTTTATATGATTGAGACCATATGATTGGCTCTCCAAAATGTTAAAACTTCTGTATGGAGATAACAGTGCAGTGTGGATTGGGGTATTTAGCCTTTTTTCCCAGTACTGTGATCTGAAGTTGGCATATATAATAAGTATGTGGTGCAAATGGGCTTAGCCCCTGCAAAAATATGGATTTTTGTTGTTTTATTCCTCTCAACTTTTCAGAAAGTCAGTCATATGATCTTGACCATATGAAGTTTGACTTTCTTAAGAGCTAATCTCCTGAAATAGATCTGATTAGACTCCATCCTGTTTAGATGAATGGAGGTTATAATTGATGATGTAAGGTGACATTTATTTGTAGATTGGTTTCTGTAAGACTTTTATTGGTGTTAGAAGGACAGATGTTGAATGGTATTTAAAGAGATTGTGCATATCAGTTTGTTTTGGTAGGGGGTTAATTTTTACTTTTCTTACATTTCTCATTGCATTTTGTTTTATAAAGAGATTGTAAATGTGTTGAAGTGGTACGATACAGTATTCTCTTAAATGATAGATGAATCCATTCCTGTATCTTCCCTCACCATGATGGCTTAGGCAATGCTCCACAATTGCTGCTTTCTCCATCCAAATGTGTGCTGCCAAACTTTGCTGACCTTTAAATACTGAACTAAGCAATTGCCAGATGTGACAATCTCGATAATATTTACAGTCCTCTGAGTTACTCTGTAGCTGCAATTTATTTCTCTGAATGACTCAGGAAACAGGACCTAATGTACTGATGGTGAGGGTGGTCTTCTAAGCTTCGTGAAGCAAATCTAGTTAGAGACAAAACATAGATCCACCATATGCAAACATTGGGTCTATATTAGACCACCGAAGTTTTAAAACTACAAATGTTCTAATATCGAGCCCTATTCAGTGAACGCTTAAAATATCGAACATGCAGAACAGCAAATGTTTTCCTTAAAAAAAAAACCTTATTTGACAAAAGCACCGGCGGTCTTGAAAGACACAGAAGATTTTCTAGTATGTTTTGGTGAATGTACTCGTGGACTGGACTTAAATGATGGGACTTATATACTAGTAACATTAGATATTAATACGTTATTTGCAATTATACCAAATTTGTTTGGGATTGACTCAATTAGAAGTTTTTTAAATAGAGTTACTGCTTTAAAACAGAGGATTGAGCTTGTTTGTGCTTTACTTGATCTAATATTGAAATACAGTGTGTTTATATTTGATGGTACTTATTATCTGCAGGCAAAGGTTCTTGCCATGGACACACCTTGTGCCAATAGTTATGCAAATTTAGTATTAGTGGATTGGGAATCCAATGTGATTTTTTCTGAACATTTTTATAGATCACATTTGATTTTATATAAGCACTTTGTAGATGATATTTTTTATTTTGTGAAGGGGTACAACTGTTTTGTTACAGGATTTTGTCAACTATCTAGAGGGCAGTAGTACATGCTTTAGATTTTCTGTGCATACTTCTAAATCCAGCATAGATTTTCTTGACACAACCATTTCCATTAATGTTACCAGAAGGATTGATTCTTTAATGTATAGGAAGGAATGCAGGAAGAATAACTTGCTTGATAGGACAAGTATGCACCCTAAGAATGTTTTTGGAAATGCTATGAAAGGGCAATTCCTGCGTACATCTAGGTTGCACACACAGGAGGATGATTATGTATGGGCCAGGGATAGCTTGGCAGATGAATTATCAGACAGGGGATATCGCAGAAGGGAAATAATGCAGAGAGTAGAGGAGGTGGATAGTCTAAGGGATACAGTGTGTACCCCCTTTTTGAATAGAGACACGATGTTGTTGGGTCCTAGGTGAATAATAGATCTACATCTAGTTTTTGTTTGAAATACAATAGTAATATTAACTTAGTCTGTGATATTGTCAAACAGGATTGGGCTATACTGCGTTCTGATGACACCATCTCCAAGGTGGTAGGTGATACCCCTAGATTTGTTTACAAAAATAATTTGACTCTGAAAAAAGAATTGTGTTATAGACCTTTTAGGAAATCCTATTGTTTACCCCTGAGGTTTGGGACATTTCCATGTAGGTCCTACAAAGCCTGTAAATATATGTTCTGAACTAATACATTTGTACATCCTATAACTGGTAAGGACTATGTCTTTAGGGTACATTTTGACTGCATGACAGCTAATTTAGTGTACCTTGTGACTTTTAATGACTGTGAATCATACTATGTGGGTAAAACTAATCAGGAACTGAAGGATCGTGTCCTGCAGCATGTAGGGGACATAAGGAGAATGAGTTGTTTAAGCGCCCTTTTTAAACGTTAAAGATCATAGTGGACATTCTTTTAAGTTCACTGTGATAGAGGTTATACCAGAGTCTGCTAGAGGTGGGGATTTAGTCAACAGAACAGAATGTGTGGAGATGAGGTGGATTGCCACATTACAGGCTCATTGAACACCAGGCCTAAATTACAATGTTCCTTTAAAGCCAGCATTGACATCAAGGCCATTACATCACTAAATGGCCCAGCTGTTTGATAGGGTAATTTCTTTTTGAATGTGCTCTTTAAATGTACTTGTTGGTTTGGTTTGTGTATACTGAGGATCTGATGAAGCATTTTTATGTGAAAGCACTTATCCTGATTTTTATTAAATGCAGTCTTATTAGTCTCCTTGAATTTGTATGCTGCTTGCCATGGTGGTTGTACTGTTCTTTGCTATTTTATTTAACTTGATTAACAAGGGTTTATTTATATTTTTCTTGGCACTCAAAAGGAAGCCACTAGGAACAGTGACTGCCCAGTGGAACTGAACATTTTACTTTTACATGTGGCAACAGTTATAGCTGTAGTTATATCAATGACTTCTTCCCAACCCAGAAAACACCCTGACATATTTCTTTGTCTATTATGAATATTGTTCATTTTTCTGTAAGCATATTCACTATTTATTATGGTTGGGTATAAATTCACTAAGGAAATGTAATTACCTGATAAAACTTTGCTAATTAACAGGTGGTTGTAATTCTAGTTCATAGGTGCATAGGAATTTACCAAGCTAATGACCACAAGGACCTTTATAAGCCTAGCCATGCTTGACAAATCTCTGCTAATTTCTGGTAGCCTTGATAAGTGTAAGTAGGAGCTTGAAACATTTCCAAGGTGGGCCTGGAAGATGAGCCATTTATAGGTTTCCTGTGTCCATTAGAGACATAGATGATAAACCAAGGATGAATTTCCTGTTCCCCATCCAACTGTCCCAGTTACACTTGAATTGGGTTAGGGAGGAACTCTGCTTCACATGGATGGGGAGCCTCTTCCAAAGATGGGGTAGTCTCTGGGATACATACATGTCTCTCCAGCAAGTCTTATAAGTCTTTTGAATGGGTAATTCTGGTGCTGTTTGTTTTGTGGATATGCAGGATGTCCATAGGAGTGGGGTCTGACAATACGCTGTATGCCAAGCATAGATCTCCCCTCAAAAGCCTACAGGAGACAGAATACAGGGATAGGGCTTTCAGGCAGTCTGCATAGGACATTTTACTTACACTCTGCATTCTTTTAGTGAGGAACCTTTGTGGACATTCCAATTGTTGGATATGCCTGGTTTGGTACATACCAAAGGGGGCATTGTACTCAATGATAGGTCTGAAGAATGCCAAATACAGTGGAACAATGCCTTCCTTTGACCTAGATACCATAACTTTGTTTATAAGCTCTGCAACATAGAATGATTTCCTCACTATTGTACACATGAAAGTGAAAGGCTCAATTACTGTCTATAAGTGTCCCTAAATACATGAATACTGGGTCAACTCTAAGGAGTGTGTTAACAATATGATAGTTACCATGGATGCATGACTTCCTAAAGGATATTATTATGCATTTATTGGCATTTAGTTTTATTGCATGCCTCTGACATCAGTTGTTTGTCTCTGTCAGCCCTTCTTGGAGAACCTTTGTGTTAGTGAGGGATTCAATGACAGCTCCTAATTTGCAATCATCTGCAAATTTAGTCAGCCAGAGAGCACTCACATTTGCCTTGACTTCAGAGAAGTAAATGCCAAAAAGGAGCAGTCCAAGGACTGATCCCTGAGGGACTCCATTTGTGACTGGCCTCTTTGTACAGGTGGGCTCCCCAATTCTAACTTCCTGTATTCTGTCTGTAAGCAAGTTGGCTATCTATTGGGCAACATAGGGGTTTGTGCATAACCTCTTGAGTTGGACAACAATACCTGAGTGGGGTACTATGTCAAATGCCTTGACCAGGTCAAGGTAGGCAGTGTGAACCATTTTGCCCTCATTCATTGCTTTGGTGAAATTTTCAAAGAAACCCATCAGGTTGAGTAAGCGTAACCTGCCCTTGATGAAACCAAACTGGGTTGGGTCCAGTGTCTGCATGTTTACTATATCCCTATTGATCATTTCCATGATAATTCTTTCCATGACTTTACATATAAGGCTAGTGGAATTTATGGGTCTGTTGTTTCCAGGCCACATTTGTGCAGAGGGATGACTGCTGCTATTCTCCATTCATGATGCATGAAGTTGGTTTGGAGGCTACAGTTAAGTAGTAATTCCAGACAGCCTGAAAGGTCATGTTTCATGCTATTTAGAAGGCATCCTGGGATATTATCTTGACCCACTGATGCAGTGCTCTTTGCTATAGAGAGAACATTAAGGACCTGTTCCCTAGTAATGGCAGAGAGAGTTGTATTTGATGGTATTTCCTGATGGAAGTTTGAAGGGGAGAGAGAAGTAAAGTTGGAGCTGAATTTATCCGCCAGTAGGTTTTCTATGTCTTTTGGCTCAGTATAGGTAGCTCCACATACAATGAGCTCTGCACACCATTGTGTATTGCCTTTGAGATTGTGGACATAGCTAAAGAATGCCTAGTCATTGTCGTTAGCCTAGGAGTTCAAATTTACCTCAAATTTGGCCTTGGTAGACTTTATCTGTCCTCTGAATTGTTTGTTTAGTTCGATGAAAGTGCTATTATCATGCTGGGTACTGCACCTACTAATTGTTGCCATGATTGTCTTCCCTCTGTTGTACAGCCTATTGATTTTGTGATTCTACTAGGGTGCCTTGTTTATTGAGTTAGTTCTGTACTTCTTCCTGGTGGGTACAGTTGTCCCTATGCAGCTATTAACATGCTTTTATAGGGTCTATGTGAACAGTTCTGCATAGGGACAGTATTTTCCTGATGATCACCAGAAAGCCTAATAACTGCTTCACAGATGACAGCTTCTCTCACCAGGAGAAAACAGAAACACTAACCCCAAGATGAGTACTGATAGACAGAATGTGGGCTCTGCAATAGGTTGTGGTTTTACAACTGTTGTTTAAAGGTAAAATGAAAAAAATGGGTTAATATCCTCAGCACTGCATTGTGTGTTAAGCAACTAGTTATGAAAAGGAGGATAACTTAAGCTTTAGCTGTCTACCTGGAGAGCAATTAATTTTAAAAGACCAACATATATTGAAATGCGGTGGGCACTTTGTTTTCTGGTTCTATGGAATGCTGTGGGATGGCCAATAAATTTAAATAGTTGAAGGGGAGTGATTTCACAAAATGATAATTTTGTGCTTATTTACCACAGCCCCTGATAGGGGAGAGGCAAGGAAATATGCAGTCAAATTAAAATAAGGGGCAGGCAAGTAGAAAGATAGTTGTGTTTAAGAACACAACAGCACCAGGGTAGGTGGTAGGAAAAATTCTGTGTAACTCACAAGAGACACAAATGTGGTCTATTTCCTGTTTTAAATGTGCTATTAAAAGCAGAATGCAAGTAAATCACAGTATAAAGAAAACAAATCTCAGTATATAAGCTATTAGAAGGTAATGTAGTAATACAAAATACAAGAAAGCAAAAGCAAACTAACCTTTCCCTCACAACAAGTTTTAGCAGAGTCTGGGTGAGCTTTTCCAGTAAAGTTTTAAAATGTTTTATTTTACCCCTTAAATAGAAGGTTCAATTCCTAGTTCTATCCCCCTGGGTTCACAGATAATTAACCTTAATTGACCTGTTCTACATTCTGTGTGACTCCTTAATTGACCTGTTCTAATTTCTGTGTGACTCACAAGAGACAAAGTTAAGGTCTCTTTCCTAGTTTTAATATGCAGTTAAAAGCAGAATACAAGTAAAACACTGAGTAATGAAAACAAGTCACAGTATAGAAAATAGAGGAAGGCAATGCAGTAATACTAAATACAGGAAAGCAAAAGCAAACTAACTTTTCCTCAGAGCAAGTTGTGGTAGAATCTGGGTGAGCTTTTCCAATAATTAATATTTGGTTTGTCAGCCTGCCTGGCAGAAGAGTGGTATAATGATTGAGATCTTAACCTCACTTATACAAGGTACAGGGTTTAATTCTGACCTCTGGGTATTGGCTAGGCTTGTAATACTCTGCAGACTGATAGCCTAGTATTTACCTATAAACCTGTGAAGCTATATCTTGTGTTAAATTACCACAGCAATGTTCCTTTGATCCCTGGCTCACCTTGTCACATTTTTTTTGACCAACCACCAATAATTGCATCAATCCGGATAAACAGACAACCATGGTCAACATGTGTTCGTTGCTGTCCATTCTTCATAACAGTCAATGAAGATGTCCTGTGATGACATAATGGATTCCCAGAATCAAAAGTAAAGTCAAACCAAAAAAGAAAATTCCATGAGGCTGATTAGGTGTCAAGAAAATCAATACCAAAAACACACACAAATGCCTCCAATGGGGTTCTTCATTTGCAGATTTTATGCTTTTGTCTTGTGAACTAAAACACTTCCTCAAAATATAAAATGTTTAATGAATACACTGTTAACTCTCAAAACTGTCACAAGCTCAATCATGCCTTATTAATTCATAAAGCAATACCTATATACCAGACCGGGAATTATACTATATATCACTCATCCGGTCAGGATAAAACAGACAAGTGGTTGTGTGTTCTGTTCAAGCAGCTTTATTACACACTAACTTCAAGAATGAGGCTTTATAAATTAAACTTAGATAAACTTGCAAACAAACTGACTACCACACTCATACATACTCTCACTCTAGTAAATGTTTCTGCTGACATCACATTACACTTTGAACCAGTGTCTACTTTGAGCTCTGTGGGCTTGCCATTGATCATGACAGTACAAAACACTTCATTTTTTGCCAATAAATCTACTGCATTAACCTTTTCACCAACCATCAATATACCATCTATATAAAAAGTAGGGTTGCAGCTTTCTATACGATCAACTTGCTTTTTTGAGTGACCTTTCTTAATAACTGGATGAGGCTTGATTTACAAAACTTTTGAAAGTGGTTCCATTTTTTACACTTGTAGCATTGCTGACAAAATGATAGACACTTTTCATTTTTAGACTCATGACTGGCTCCACAGTTGCAACAGTTAACAATAAGACTTGACTTGGGTTTTCTGACTCACCCTTATACTGCACTGAACATGTCTGTTTTGCTGAGCTAGTCTTGGAACTTGCTAGAAAGTTACTTTGTATCCTAGGAGAACCCTTAGGGGCTGCAGCTGCCATGTGCTTAGGCCTGCTTCTGCTTGCCACATGCTGCATGCTGTCTACAGTCACTACAGAGACTATAGAAACTATACTGTTATCACTTGTAAGCATACTTGTGTGCCTTTCTGTGCAAATCTCTATGGCTTTGTTCAATGTTAAATCACTGTCACGAAGCAAAATCTTCCTCACTGCACTATTAGCACCACGCACAAACCTGTCGTTTATTAACTCATCTTTCAAATCATCAGATCTGCACATTTTAGCTTTTTTTCTGAAGTCAGTGATACAAGCTGCAAATGTGTCACCTGGTTTTTGATCCCGTGTATAAAATAGGTGTCTCTCAAATGTAACATTTTTCTGGGGGTTGCACATTTCTCTAACTTTACTTTTCAAGCACTCATGGTCTTCCCTTCATTCAGCTTTTACAACAATATGACAATTTTTCCCTCTCCTGCATATGCCACTGGTGCATACACAAATGAGCGCTCTCTCTCAATGGCCTCTGACCCAGCTAAGTTAAGCAAAATGAATGTCCTCGTATGTGCATCTTTGTCATTAAAAAGCTGCTTGTATGAAAATATCATATTCCTGCTCAAATACTCGCCAATTCTCTGCATTATTATGATCAAACACATGTGGACTGTCTGTGAAATGCCTGTGCCATATCAACACACCGCAGTGAAGGTGCTTGAAATTATGTAGGAACATACACACATATAAATACATGCCATACTTTTATTCCAGTACTTCTAATTATGTCCAATAGCACAACAAACTCTTTGAAATAACTATACTTAGCCAAATAAGTCTCAGTAGCACAAGAATACTTTTAAATCACTGTACTTTACAAAACCACTCCTTATCAGTGTAAGAAATACTTTGAAATGACTGCACTTTGTGAATAAACTGTACACAGCAGAAGAAACTTGGAGTAAGAAACACTTCAAAATGAATGCACTTTGTGAATAAATTGTACACAGCACCAGAACTTTACAAAATGGCTGTACTTTGCTAAATAACTCTGTACAGTGTAAGAAACACTTTTAAATGGTGGCACTCTGCAAATAAATTGTACACAGCACAAGAAACTCTTTGAAATGGCTGTATTTTGACTGCACTTTTGCAATATAATTGTACTTTGTACAAAGTATATACTTTGAAATAATTGCACCTTAATAAAGCACACACTGCGTACTTTGCACACTGAGATACTTTGAACAACTCTAGTTATGCATTGAATGGCTTTAGCCAATGCGAAATAGCAGTTTATATCCAAAACATAGTCTTCTGCTAAAAACATGCAGTTGCCTTGTTCTTTAAGCTTATATTGTCCTATTATTGTACTTGTTATGCCCATTTAACCTCTTATCATGCTCAATGTACTTTTCTTGTGCTTGTTTTACTTTAAATATGCTTGTTATGCAAATGTTAAGTAACGCTAATTCTCAGCCCCATATGAATACTTTTGCTAGTTTTATCAAATATCATAACTCTGAACATTTCATATAATTTAATAATGCATTTTGTGCCTTTTGTTTAATTAATACATTTTGTGCTACTTGTTTGATTAATAATGCATTTTCTGCTTTACGAATGCTCCATTTCATTTTTTTTTGCAAAATAAATCATTCATGAAAGTTTTGGTTACCTTTAGTTTCTGTCCCCTTTAAGTCATTTGAGCACTGTTATTACCCAACCTGCTCAATTTACTTTCACCTTCATCTCTGCACCCATGGCTTGAAAAAGTTGTATTCCCAATCCCGGTTCTGACACCATGTCACTCATCCGGTCAGAGTAAAACAGACAAGCAATTGTGGGTTCTGTTCAAGCCTCTTTTTTACACACAAACACATCAGGAATGAGGCTTTATGACTTAAACTTAAATAAACTTACAAACAGACTGACTACCACACTCATACATGTTAACATTGGCTGTTGTCTCAAAATGGCACTGCTGCCTGCACATGCTCAGTATATATATATATATAATTCAACTTAAAATTTGGTAAAATTAAAATCCTTAGTACATGTTAACAAATATAATACCATTTTGTGTGTGTGTGTGTGTGCATGTGTGCGTGCGCGTGTGTGTGTGTGTGCACATATGCATCATGTCTATATCTGGATTCCATACATTTGGTCAAGTTACACTTAGTCGAAAACGATACCAGGCATTGCACTTCACTGAAAGCTCACTTGACTGAAAGCTCACTTGGTCAAAGTTCATTTGGTTGAAAATGGAATATAGCCCCTGCCCCACTGCAGTGCAACCCTGGAGTGAGAATATTAAATAAGGGGTGTAGCCCACCACATAATTTTAATGTATTCACTATTATAAGAAGGTATATACATTAAAAAATGCATTGATATATATATATATATATATATATATATATATATATATATATATATATCTTTAGTAAAATCTATTATCATAATGTGGGGGACTACGCCCCCCACGCCCCCCTTATTTAATATTTTCACTCCAGGGTTGCGCTGCAGTGGGGCAGGAGCTATATTCCATTTTTGACCAAATGAACTTCGACCAAATAAGCTTTCAGTCAAGTGAGCTTTCAGTGAAGTGAAATGCCTGGAATCATTTTCAGCTAAGTGTAATTCGACCAAATGTATGGAATCCCTATATCTATATCTATCTATATGCACCCACCACCCCTTTAATTAAATATACCAACTCCAAAATCAGACTACAGCGAGGAAAATGGTAAATATACAGTTCCATGCTGTATGGTTTGAAGTTTCACAAGTTCAGTCTTATGGTCTCGACCATAAGAAATTCAAACTTGTGAAAGTTTGAAATTTAGAAGAAGACCCATACAGTACATATATATATATATATATATATATATATATATATATATATATATATATAGGTTTACTGTCAAAACCTTGAAAGGCATTCCAGCAAGTAATGACTTACTTGAAAAATAAACCTGAAATGAAAAACATCAGATAGGCACAAAGACAAAAACGGTAATGTTGACAAGTCCATATTTGACATAATTGACATTATCTAGCATACCTTACCATCTAGACATGTCCAACTAATGTTTTGCAGGGGGAAAGCCCCCTGCACCCTCCACACCCCCTGCTAATTATATATACAAACTCTGAGATTGCTCTATTGTGAGGAAAAGGGTACATTTCCTGATCCCTACTGTAGTGCGCTCTCCATACAGAGTATCAACCTACCAACAGCAAATGCACACTAGCAATCTCGGTAGTGAAAACTGCAATTTGAACATGTGCATGCACTTTGTTAAATTGATAGTAAACCTATATATATATATATATATATATATATATATATATATATATATATATATATATATATATACATTGAATACTACAATATAGAATACTACAATTTATCTTAATATTAAAATAACAGATAGTTTATTCATTAAAATTTATTGTATACTATCTTATATTCCCTGTAGTAGCTTTGTAAAATCTGAGGTTTAAAATTCTTCGGCTAGTTTGACAGTTTAGCTTAGCTTCTAATTAAGCTAGGTGATCAATGGATCTGAGTGTACCAGTAGAAAAAGTTTACAATGTTTTATGTGTTTTTTTTGCCTTTTCTTACCTGTTTTCCACATCAGTTAAGTTTAATGAATGTGTCCTTAAATTTGTGCAAGGTAATACCAGATGAACCAACATGGTATGATGAAAGGATAAAACTGTTTTAAATCAACCACACCATAAAGACATTAAAGAT
The DNA here is from genome assembly GCF_019279795.1 of Protopterus annectens. Classification (NCBI taxonomy): domain Eukaryota; kingdom Metazoa; phylum Chordata; order Ceratodontiformes; family Protopteridae; genus Protopterus; species Protopterus annectens. Next base: position 343,516,349 of record NC_056739.1, read on the forward strand.
ATTGTCAATTAATTTTAATGGACTTAATAATAATACATTTAAACTAAGTAAATTACCTGCAAACAAACAAACAAACAAACAAAAAACAAAGCTGATGTTGCCTCTGCACTCAAAACACATATCACTGAAGAAGATAAAGATAAATTCACAATAGGCCCATGTGAAACGTTAACTACATCTTATTAGAAATCCAAATGATGAGGTGCATTAACACTTTGAAGAAAGATAATAATGCCAAGAGGCAAATTAACTTACAGAGGTACAAGTAAAATGTTTTTCATGATAATTCTTGAATATTGAAATGTAATACAGACACTGTACATGCTTATTGATTACCCAGTCTTGATGCTAAATTTGCAGGAAAACACCTTGAAATTTTATTGAATCATATGAAAGGAAGTGTAATTTTGGGATGTGATTTTAACTATGCACTAAATAAAGATGGCATAAATGCAATTAAATACCCTAGAGTCTCAGCTACAGTTAAGTTTTTAAAATAGTGGAAAGAATCAAATAAATTAATAGATTTGAGCAGAAGAAAGAAAGTATAAAATCACTCAGTCATACTTACAGTACTAAGTACACTGACTCCATTTGATGGGTATTTATATTGAAACAACTAAATGATAATGTTAGTAACTTTTAGAATAATAACATGACACATATTACATTATAATTCTTTAACATTTACATTATTTTAAATAACAATGGATACTACAAATATGGTAACAGATACCAGTCTATACTACTAAAATGTAAAATTAATAACAAGAGGTTTTAGCAGAAAATATACTCTGTGATATTTTCAAAACACATATGTACAGGAAAATTACATATTGGATATAAAACAGAAAGAAAGAGTGGGGTAATGAGTTGACTGACATTTAGTAAAAATTGATATTGCCAAAAAAGAGAGAAAAGGGAACTAATTTTAGATATAGATTTTTTATTTTTTATTTTTATTTTTATTTATTTATTTTTTTGTTGACCAGGATGGTCCGAGTGGACGGGGTCCATTTACAGAGGAGGCCCAGGGAGAAAAGCTCCACTTAATTAATACAATAGACAATAATAATAATACAAAATGTAAAGACATTAGTTATGGAGCAATATTCTGTGCATAATGGAACAGTACACAAAGAATGACTATATCAGCAATATATACAAGTGAACATTAATTTAGTCATCAAAATATACAGATAGAGATCACAACATGGAACTTATTAACAAAGACATTGGTAATCTCCAAACTCTGGATCCCACCCAGTTCGTGTTTGTAAAAGGCAGATCATGTCTCCTAAACCTGATAGACTTCTTTGAAGCAGTCATCAAAGCCGTAGACAAGGGTAAGGTGGTTCACACAGCCTATCTAGATCTTGCCAGGGCTTTTGATACCATTCTCCACTCTGGAATTATAGATAAACTCACTAAACTAGGTATAAATCCCTATGTCACAAGATGGGTTGTCAACTGACTCACTGACAGAACCCACACTGTGAAAGTAGCAGACTCCAAATCCAACTTCAGACCAGTGACAAGTGGAGTACCACAGGGTTCAGTCCTGGGTCCTCTCCTGTTTAGTATCTACTTCTCTGAAGTACAGGCTAACACAGAAGGTCTTTGGCTAATGAAGTTTGCAGATGACTGCAAACTAGGAGCAATAATCGAAACTCCTAACGATGTGGACATCCTACAAAAGGGCCTCACTGAGACAGATGCCTGGTGTCAAAGCCATGGCCTCAAGCGCAATGCCAAAAAGTGCATTGTCATCCCCTTTGGTAAAAACTCTGTACCTATGAACTACAACATAGGCAGTAGTATACTTAACACCGAAAGTTTGATAAGAGACCTTGGGACACAGGTGGACAGTAGTCTCTCCTTTGATAATCACATCGCCACAGTAGTCAGGAAATCCTTCTACATAGCACACCTCATCACAAAAGGTTTCTCATCCAAAAAAAAAAGAGGTCATTGTTCCCCTCTACTCATCACTCATTAGACCCATTATAGAGTACAACGCTCCTTTTGGTATGTACCTCACAATACATCTACAACAACTGGAAAGGCAGCAGAAATACCTCACAAAGAGGATTACCAGCCTCAAACAGATGCCCTATGCAGACCGTCTCAAAAACTCCAGCTTTACTCCGTCACATATTACCTACTCAGAGGTGATCTCTGCCTAACATACAAAGCTATGTCAAACCCAGAGCTGTTGGACATGCTCCACTCAAAGAAACCCCAATCCCTCCGAGCTACAGCTCTAGGGACCTAAACCTTGTCACCATAATGAACAGAACATGCCAGAGGGATAGATTCCTGTCCCAGAGACTTCCCATACTCTGGAATAAACTACCTGTCTATATCAAACAAAGCTCCTCATTAGCACTATTCAAGAAAAATATTGATGATTGGATGGGAAATAGGAAATTCACCCCGGGGATCACCTCTGTGGCTCTGTTCGATGGTGGCACAGGAAAATAATTTCCTTGGGTGGCAAAAGCCATGGTACCTTTTTGGCTGGGCTTGTATAGGCCCCAGGGCCAATAGCCTAGTACCTACATATGAACCTATGAACAACATTTCAAATGTCAAGGGATACCATTTGTTACTTCCATTTTTACCGAGGGTCTGATAATTGGGGAGAAGAGAGAAAGATGGTGGTAGCATACACTAGGATTAAGTGACACATGAGCATAAGATAATGTCATAAATAATAAATGCAAATATATACTTAACCATAAACAGGAAATAGTACTGGAGAAATGGAAACTTACATCATGCAGTATTAATCATAGATGATTACTTAAACTGGCCACTAGGTCAAACTATGAAATAGGTATAACCATATTAGTGATATTGAGCACTCTCAGCTGTACACAAAAGCACTGTACAAACATGTTCATAGCTGTACAGAGGAGACAATACCTCTGCGAGTCAAACTTATGATTACTGGCAAAAATAAACCACTATGATGGACTCCTAGCATAAATAGGATATTCAACAAAAGGGAAAAAAATCCTTTTCGAAGCAGAAAAGGAACAGACAAAACAGTGCAAAAATATATTCTCCAGTCTGAACAAACAAATTAGACAGCTGGTCAAAACTGCCAAAGCAAACTATGAGGTAAAGATAGCCTCCCAGGTGAAAGCTAACCATAAGGCATTGTTTAATTATGTCCATAACCTCATGAAAAATGTTCAGCAATGTGATGAGTTAATCATGAGCTACAATGCTTACACCCAGCCTGAAGCTATAGTAAACCTGCTGGTCAACAGGTAAAGTTCAAACTTCTCCCCTATCACCTCCTAACATACACAAAGAAACACCTGCAACCATCTCCCTACCTGCTATTTCAAGGGACAGGTCCTTACTGCAATTGCTAAAGCCAAAACCACAGCCTCCATGGGTCTTGACAACATTCCAGGATGCTTCTTAAATAACTTAAAACAAAATCTATCAGGTCCACTAAAAGCCTTCTTTAACCCCAGACAGGCTTTGTACCAAATGAATGGAGGACTGCAAAAGTCATCCCACTGCACAAGAGAAGCACATCAACTGATCCAGTGAACTACAGACTCATAAGCTTAGCCAGTCTTATCTGCATGGCCAAGGATAGAATTATCATGGACCTAATCAATGACATAGGAACTCTCCAAAAACTGGATAAGACCCAACTTGACTTTGATAAAGGGAGGGCTTGCCTATTCAACCTGATAGACTTCTTCGAGAAAGTCACCAAGACCATGGATGAGGATAAAAATCGTACATACCACTTGACCTGGCCAAAGCTTTCGACAAAATCCTCCCACTTGGCGATCATAAATAAACTTACTGAGTTAGGCATAAACCCCTAAATCATCATATGGATAGCCATTTGACTCAATGATGGACACATATTGTCCAGATAGGTGAATCCATTTCTGATAAGAAACCTGTTACTAGCAGTGTACCACAGGGCTCAGTGTTGCCCCCCCCTGTTTGGTATATACTTCTTTGAAGTGAAGGCCAATGTTAGGGGATCTCTGGCTCACCAAGTTTGTTGATGACTGTGAGCTGGGAGCAATCATTCTATCCCAAAATGATGTTGACATCCTACAAACAGACCTAAAAATGACAAATAACTGGTGCCAAAATTATGGTCTAAGACTAAATGCTTATAAATGTGTTACCACACCCTTTGGTAACTCAGAAATCCCTGCAAATTATAATATTGATAACACACCCCTAAAAGTAGATTCAATGGTGAGGGACTTAAAAACACTGATAGACGGTAATCTAAACTTTGAACCCCAGGTAGCTACAGTAGTGAGAAAATTATTATAAGTAAATGCATGGCATCAAAATCAAAAGAAGTCATAGTGTCATTGTACTTGACCCATAATTAAGCACAAGTCTCACTTTCACATGTACCTAAGCAGGCACTTACACCACTTGGAGTGGCCCCAGAAGTTTCTCACTAAAAAAATACAAAGCATAAGACAAAAGTATCCTGCAAACCCACTACTATCTCTTTACTCCATCTTATATAGTTTATTGAGAGGGAGACTTATGCCTGACCTACAGAGCATTCTCTGATCCAGCCCTGATGAAAATGTTGCATATTCACAAGAACAGTTATACAAGAGTTATGCATTCCATGGACCTGAAGCATATTTGTGACTCTAACAGAACTTGCTGGAGAGACAGATTCTTATCCCAAAGGCTACCTCATCTATGGAATAAACTTATCATTTTCATAAAACAAAGCCATCCCTCACTCTATTCAAAAATAATTTGGGTAAATGGATGGGGAACTTTAAATTCACTCCCAGGGTACTGCCCTTGTCCCTTATGGATAGAGGTAGTCTGTAAAATGACTCAGGGCTCTTACACCCAAGGACCTGCTACCCTGGTACTACCCCATCCCGTACCTAGGGAATTAAGATATAATACTGTCATATATATCCTCTGAAATATTGCCTTGGCTTGTAAAGGCTTTTGCACCATTAGGCTAGTAATCACCTATGAACCTATAAAATAAATAAAACTGACATGGAATATCTATCTATTAATAAATATATATATATATATATATATATATATATATATATATATATATATATACATACACACACACACACACACACATATATATATATGTATAAATATATATATATATATATATATATATATATATATATATATATATATATATTTAAGGTGTTTAGAAACTTATAGAAAATAAATAAAAAAATTGAATACAATCAGAAAATAAATAAAAATGCAATCGTGTCTAGATATATTATCTACCTTTCTGAGGAGCAGAAGTTATGAAGTAAAGAAATTAAGACAGAATAAAATTCCAGAGAAAAATTGATTCTAGAAGTTTATACATTATTTTGAACTAAAGTTGTACATTAAACAATGTGTCACTAATATTCAAGATAAAATGATATTCCAGTATCCTGGACATATTCTGACATTAAAATTACACAGACATCCTACGTATTGCGCATTTTAGCATCCAGTCATATAACTAAATGTGGATTATCTGATGTTTATTCTCATATATGTTTATAGAATAAGAAATTTAATTTCATACCTGATTCATGAAGATTAAGTAGGATTCATTGTCAACAGACAGGCCAAAACAATGTAAAAGGAATAATACATCTAAAAGTCTCTGTATGAAACAAGTTGTAATTTTTAGTTTATGCACACACACACAGACACACACACACACACACACACACACACACACAGACACACACACACACACACACACACACACACACACACACACACACACACACACACACACACACACACACACACACACACAGTTTATAATGACATAAACAGAGATTTTTTATATTAAAAATTAACTTTCCCAAACTTTCATAAAATTATTGTATACTCTTTATACTGATAATAAAGCATATGTTAAATTAGGCTATTCTCTCTCAGAATCAGTAAATATTAAAAGAGGTAATAGACAAGGATGGTGACTGTCACCAGTACTTTTCACTCTAGCTGTAGAACCAATGGCTAACATTATATAATTCAGTTATAATGGTTTTAAAGATAAGCAATCAATACCCATAAGGATGCTAGTATTTTTTTAGATGATATTTATTATTTATTTATTTTACAGTTTGTTTTTCAGGATAGTCCATTGGGTTGAATGAACCTGTTTTCAGTGGAAAGCTCCAGGAAGGTTAAACAAATGAATGAAGTAATAATACAAAAAAAAAAAAAAAATGTAAAAAAATATATAACAAAAGACATTTGTAGTATACATAGTAGTAAAAGCTATCCTAACAACAGATTTAAAGAAGCAAATGCTATGTGTGTGTGTGTATATATATATATATATATATATATATATATATATATATATATATATATATATATATATATATATATTTACATGTCCACAATAGTGATTTCTGAAGTAATTCACAACAGTAGTAAAAATCAAAGAAGGAGGGTAATACGAGGAGTGTGGTTGTTGGTATATTAGAAGGTAGTGAGGAACAAGGGTATAGGAAAACATCAGGTAGGAAGTTAGACAGTCCAGTTATGCAAATTAGAGGAGAAAGGTAGGTAGGGTGTGAGAAGTAGTGGTGAGGGGTCCAAGTTATGAGAATTAGAAAAGAGAGGTCGGTAATTAACACTTACTGATATAAGGCTATGGAATGTATCATCATGCAACTTATAAACAATGACAATGGTAACCTCCAAACTCTGGACCCCTCCTAGTTTGGGTTTCTAAAAGGCAGATCATGTCTCACAAACCTTATAGACTTCTTTGAAGCAGTCACCAAAGCTGTACATGAGGGTATGGTGTTTCACGCAGCCTATCTAGATCTAGCCAAGGCTTTTAACACCATCCCTCACTCTGGAATTACAGATAAACTCACTAAACTAGGTATAAATCCACTTGTCACAAGATGGGTTGGCAACTGGCTCACTGACATAACCCGCACTGTGAAAATAGCAGACTCCAAATCTGAGTTTAGATCAGTGACAAGTGGAGTACCACAGGGTTCAATCCTGGGTCCTCTTCTGTTTGGTATCTACAAGTACAGGCTAACACAGAAGGTCTAACAAACTAGGAGCAATAATCGAAACTACTAATGATGTGGACATCCAACACAAGGGGCTCACTGAGAAAAATGCCTGGTGTCAAGCCATGGCCTCAAGCTCAATGCCTCTGCACCCATGAACTACCACATAGGCGGTAGTCCTCCTAACACCAAAAGTGTGATAAGAGACCTTGGGACACAGGTGGACAGCAGTCTCTTCTTTGATAATCACATTATCACAGTAGTCAGGAAATCCTTCCACATGGCACACCTCATCACAAAAGGTTTCTCATCCAGGAAAAAAGAGGTCATTGTTTCCCTCTACTCGTCACTCATTAGACCTATTATAGAGTACAACGCCCGTTTTGGTATGTACCTCACAAGACATCTACAAGTAGAAAGGCCACAGAAATACCTCACAAACAGGATTACCGGCCTCAAACAGATGCCCTAAGCAGACTGTCTCAAAAAACTCTAGCTTTACTCCATCGCATATCGCCTACTCAGTGGTGATCTCTGCCTAACATACAAAGCTATGTCAAACCCAGAGCTGTTGGACATGCTCCACTTAAAGAAATCCCAATCCCTCCGAGCTACATGCTCTAGGGACCTAAACCTTGGAAGCACAATAAAAAGAACATGATGGAGGGATAGATTCCTGTGCCAGAGTCTTCCCATACTCTGGAACAAACTACCAATCTATATCAAGCAAAGCTCCTCATTAGCACTCTTCAAGAAAAATCTTGATGACTGGATGGGAGATAGGAAATTCACCCCGGGGGTCACTTCTGTGGCTCTGCTCGACATGGGCACAGGAAAATAATTTTATTAGGTGGTGCAAGCCAGGGTACCTTTTTGCCTAGGCTTATATAGGCTCTAGGTCGAATAGCTTAGTACCTACCTATGAACCTATACATATTTGTATAGTCTTTACTTCCATAGATATATATATATATATATATATATATATATGTATGTGTGTGTGTGTGTGTGTGTGTGTGTGCGCGCGCGTGTGTGTGTGTGTGTGTGTGTGTGTGTGTGTGTGTGTATCTATCTATATATATATATATATATATGTATATATATATATATATATATATATATCTATACGTATTTTTTTTTTTTATATTTATATTGCACACATCTGGGGAAATGATTGTAATAGTTTGCTCTATTAGGCTCACCAGCCTAAACATAACCCCCTACATCATGAGATGGGTTGCCAGCTGGCTCACGGACAGAACCCACATGGTAAGAGTTGTGGAAGCTAGGTCTGACTCTAAACCGGTTACAAGTGGTGTTTCCCAGGGCTCAGTCCTAGAACCCCTCCTCTTTGGCATAAACGTCTCAGAGGTACAGGCAAGTACAGGAGGACTATGGCTGACCAAGTTCACAGACGACTGCAAACTAGGGGCTATAATTGACTCTCCTGCTGACACAGACATCCTCCAAAAGGGTCTCATTGAGACAGATACCTGGTGTCAAAACCGTGGTCTCAAGTTAAATGCCAAAAAGTGCATAGTCATCCCCTTTGGAAAAAACAAAGTACCCACAAACTACCATATAGGTGGTAGCCCCCTAAATACGGAAGAGATAATAAGGGATCTGGGGACCCAGGTAGATAGTAACCTCTCCTTTGATAATCACATTGCCAAAGTGGTTAGAAAATCCTTCTCTGTGGCCCACCTAATCACAAAAGGGTTTGCATCCAGATCGAAAGAGGTCATTGGGCCCCTCTACGCATCCCTCATCAGACCCATCATAGAGTACCATTCCCCATTTGGGCTGTACCTTACAAGATATCTGCAACAACTGGAAAGACCACAGAAGTACCTTATCAAGAGAATTACTGGCCTCAAGCAGATGCCCTATGCAGCTCGACTGAAGAAACTCCAGCTGTACTCGGTTGCATACCGCCTACTCAGAGGTGATCTCTGCCTGACATACAAACCATAACCCCTCGAGCCACATGCTCCAGGGATCTAAACCTCACCACAACAATAAATAGGATGTGCTGGAGGGATAGATTCCTATCCCAGAGACTTCCCATGCTCTGGAACAAGATTCCAATCTACATTAGGCAGAGCTCCTTGCTAAGCCTCTTCAAGAGAAACCTTGATGAGTGGATGGGAAACAGAAAGTTTACCCCAGGGATCACTTCAATGGCTCTGCTGGACAGAGGCACAGGGAACTAATCTAAGGGTGTGGTGAAAGCCAACACATTCTGGTTAGGCTTATAAATGCCTTCGGGCAGATAGCCTAGTACCTACCTATGAATCTATGAACCTATGTATATGACAAGATTACAATTTATAAAAACACACCTAACCCCCCCCGGAGTTAATTTCCTGGTGATGTATAAATGTACTAGACAGCCTTTTGTCACATCTCTGGCACTTCTCCACAGTAGTGTAGCTAGAACAGGGTGAGACAGGCAACACCTCTGAGAGCAAAAAGTTATTAGCTGATCCGGCTCTTTCTTTATTACAGTAAGGGCTTTTAAAAGTTGGTATTGCATTTGTGGACAAACCTGAGCACTGCAGTGCTTCTTGCATGGTATAAATTGTAACAGTTAGTTAAAGTTTAAAAGTAAAAAAAGAAAGAAAAATCTTTCTATTTTTTGTAACTAAAACCTGAGCACTGTAGCACACCATACAAGCAGTTGATAACTGTAGCAATGGTTTGCTACTTTTGTATCAGGCAGTTTGTTACAGTTTAAAAGCAGAAATTATTTTTTTTTAATGAAAGATGTGGAAAGAGGGTTGGGGCAGGGCACTGAAATGGGACCTGGATGGTTGGGGCAAGAGGGAGGGTGAGTGTGTTGTGCATCTGTCCATCTGGTTGGTATGTTGGTAGAAGGAGTAGACTATTTTGTTGCTCTTTATTGGCAGAGCTCTGGAAGAGGGTCTAAATGTAATCAGCTGATTACTGCAATGTAGTGATTGCCTTATCACAATGACAATTTTGTTTTGCTCTACAGTGGAAGAGCTGGGAGGCATGGACCCCCCCCCCCATATCCTAACAGTTTTAGATCATTACAATCCTAACAACATTACACAGACTGCAGTAGTGTCATACATACCATGCTCATCAATTTCACTTTGTTATGCATCTGTTCTCAGAGTTACACCTATCCAACACTTAATGATATGGATGTATAATCTTCTCCTTGTGTTACATATATGAGTCTTAACTGTGTAGCTCTAAAATATCCCTTCATATCAGGTTATCCTAAACCACCTGGTTCTATTGGAAGGATCAGCTTATCCCACTTAACTCTTGCCTTCTTCCCCTCCCAGATAAATTCCTTCAACTCATTAATTGTTATCCACACCTTCTTCCTTGGTTGATAAAAACATGCCTG